>NW_028258327.1:5082567-5391138 GCF_053883595.1 Heterocephalus glaber
TTACTCCAAAGCTAATTTGTTTCAAATTTCTATTTATTATCTATTGCTTTGTGTTCTACCCTTGGAGTCTTCTATATCAATTTTTTATCCCATAATTTGTATGGGGTTTTTGAGAAATGAGTTTTTCACCATTATCCTCATCATCACCATTATTGTTATCACTTGTGTTACTTCAGTACCTACAGGCATAACAGAATGAGCACAGAATTTGAGACTAGAAGACTTGCATATTTTGTGCTTGGTAATAGATGGCTAAATCTCTCTGAGTTGAGTGTCTCTCAAGAGGAATAAAAAGCCTGAAAAGAGAGATAATATATGCCAACCATTTAGCAAACTATATATTCCTATATAAATGCTAGCTAGAAGTACAAGATCCTTGTTTAAAGATGTCTTACTCCATATCTTATACTAAAGAAAGAATTTAGGGAATGAACGAAATAATCTGATGCTCACAGAGGCAATTCGTTTTACCATATTCTGCAAAACGTTAATTCAATATTAATTTGAACACTTTAATCACATGAAAACTATTCTATGATTAATGATAGTACAAAATGTTTTTATAACACAACATATTACTTTGAGCCATTAAACTATACACTTCTACACCATTATATATATATTTTTTCCAGTGGTTCTTCCTCAAAATTGAATGACCTTCCCACGGTGTGTCCTATTTTTATGTCAAGATTTAAATTCATCATCATTCATCAACTACTTCAAAATGTTTTTATTACACAATTATCCTCAACACTGACCCGATTTGCAAAGCAAATCTAGTTTGAAAATTTAAAAGTAGTAACTTAGCCTCACTCACACCTCATTTTATACACTTAAATGGGCTGGACTAAGACTACAAATAACTTTCCAATTGAATTTGTGTTAAATAAAATAAATACAACTATTTCTAAAATCAGATATAGATGCGGGATCCCGCCAGAGGCCTGCCATTCCATCCCTAAGTGTGGGCAGATCCCGGGGAGCAGCTGTGTGCCCTAGACCAGTGCAGCTGCAGGCGGATTCCACCCAGGGCTCTGTCCCAACCCCAGAGGCTTGGGGACACATGCCCAAGCCAAAGGCACACCCAGAAAGGGGCTGCATGGGCACAAGGGCTTCAGCCAGAGGCTCGCCATACCATCCGCCACAGCCAGGGACCTGCCTGGAGAAGAGCTGTACAGGCTCACAAACAATACCCAGAGGTTTTCCCTGATACCATTAGTGCGAGGAGACCCTAATCAAAGCCTGTGCAGACAAAGGAAACTGGGGTGCACAGCCCCCAACCAAAGACCTTACCAGACAATAGCTACATAGGGGCCACAGCAAGAAGTATGCCTAGATACCATCCCAAGTGTTCTCAGGCCCCAGCCAGAAGCCTCCCCAGACAACAGGTCAGCTCAAGGATCTGGAAGACCACCAGTCTGAACCCAAGAATTAGTGTACTTGTGAGCAGCAGAGTAAAGGCTGCTTGGTGGCTTGCTGAGAATTTAAGACCACTGGGTGAGCAAAAAGTCTCCTCAACAAAGACACAGCAGGCCTCATCTGAAATGAGAAGACACATAAATAAGTCCCAAAACCAGATTTCCAGATAACCTAAGGGAACTCCAAAGGGCAACGAGATGGAACAATCTGATGCTCAATCACCTGGACTCCCTGAACTGGCAAAGAAAGGGGACCTGGAAAAAATGAAATCATAAATAATTACTCAGATAACAGCAGAGATTGTGGCCCTAGTACAAGATATGATTAATAAATCTAGAGCAGACATAAATAAAAATATAGAGGACCTGAAGAATATGATGGAATCCCAACTTAGGAAACAAATGGAATCCATATAACAGATACAAACAGATTCCCAGGAGATTAAAAACCCCACTGAAAGTTTACGGAGCAAAATGAGCCAATGTCAGGATAGAATTTTAGATATACAAGATAGGATTGCAATTAGTGACCAGGAAAACAAAAATTTCTTAAAAATAATAAGGGATCACGAGAAATCAATCCAGCAGCTGTTAGATGATGCAAAGAAGAACAACATCAGAGTTATTGGAGTCAAGGAAGAAACAGGAGGAGAGAGTACAGATGACATAAAAAAAAAATTGTTCACAGAAGTGATGGCAGAAAATTTCCCAAGCAGGGGGAAAGAATTTGACATACAGATAACTGAGGCATATAGGACTCCAACTAGCCATGATAAAAAAATCTACATATAGGCATATAATATAGTTAAGATTCCAGAAACTCAACAGAAGAACAAAATTCTACAGTTAGAGAAAAGAAACAAATTACATACAACAGAAAGCCCATCAGAATCAGAATCACACCAGAAGTCTCAACAAAAAACCTCAAGGCAAGAAGAGCATGGAGCAACATATTTCAAGCCCTAAAGGAAAACAACCTCCAACCCAGATTGATATACTTTGCAAGACTATCTTTCAAAATTGATGGAGAAATAAGACATTTTCAGGACAAAGAGCACCTTAGGAACTTCATGAATATCAAACCAGCACTCCAAAAAAATTTTAAAAAATATCCTAGGAAAAGACAACAAGGATTACAACTCCAGGAAGCCCTGCAGAATGAATCCATCAGGCATGACAAGAAATTAAACGCAAAGGGGATGAATCCAACAAAAATAAGAAGTCATGACAAGGATAAGTCAATACATATAAATTATAATCTTCAATGTTAATGGTCTCAGGTCACCAATCAAATGAAATAAACTGGTAGAATGGATTAAGAACCAAGATCTAACAATATGCTGCATACAAGAAACACACTTAATTCAAAAAGAAACTCATAGACTGAAAGTTAAAAGGTGGAAAACAATACTCCATGCAACAGGAACCAAAAAAAAAAAAAAAAACCAGGAGTAGCTATGCTCTGTAGATCAAGTGGATTTCAAATCAACACTGATTAAGAGAGACAAAGAAGGACACTACATCCTTGTAAAGGAAACAATTCAAGAGTAAGAGATGACAATCATTAATATATATGCACCAAACACTAGTGCACCCAACTATATAAAACAAATACTAATGGACATGAAAAATCATATAAGCACTAATACAATAGTAGTGGGGGACCTTAATACCCCACTGTCACAAATACATAGATCAACTAGACAAGAAATAAAAAACGAAATACTATACTCAATCAAACTCTTGAACAAATGAACTTAACAGATGTTTACAGAGTGTTCTACCCCACAAAATCAGAATAAACATTCTTTTCAGCTGCAGATGGTTCCTCTCTAAAATAGACAACATACTCATTCATAGAACATGTTTAAGTAAGTGTAAAGGAATTGAAATTATCCCCTGTATATTGTCAGACCACAGTGGGATGAAATTGGAGATCAATAGCAAAAGAAACCACAAGAATTTCATAAGCACATGGAAACTGCACAAAACACTTCTGAATAACCAATGAGTCACAGAGCAAATTAAAGAAGAAATCAGACAGTTCCCACAACTAAATGAGAATGCCAATAAAACATTGGAATCTATGGGACACAATGAAAGCAGTTTTACAAGGGAAATTCATAGCAGTGAATACTCACATTAGGAAAACAGAGTGAGCTCAATTACACAGCATGATGCTGAACCTCAAGCTTCTAGAAAAAGAAGACCAGGACAAATCCAAAGGCCATAAAATGGAGGAAATTGTAAAGATCAGAGAAGAAATCAATGCAATGGAGACTAAAAGAACAATACAAAAAATCAATGAAGCCAAGAGTTGGTTCTTCAAAAGAATAAACAAAATTGACAAAACCTTAGCCAACCTTATCAAAAAAAGGAAAAAAAAAATGGCCCAAATCCATGAAATTAGGAATGAAAAGGATGAAATTACAGTAGACTTAGCAGAAATCCAGAGGATCATCAATATTTACTTCGAGAACCTATACGCCAATATGATGGAAAACACAGAAATGGACAGATTCCTAGATATGTATGAATTTAAAAAGTTGAACAAAGATGACCTAAAAGTTTAAAGGACCCAATATCAATCAATGAAATTGAAAATGTAATTAAAAACTTACCAACTAAAACCTGGGTCCTGATGGCTTCACTGCTGAATTCTACAGACATTTAGAGAGCAACTACTGCTACTACTATTTAAATTCTTCAGTGAAATTGAAAGGGAAGCAATACTCCCAAATTCATTCCTGGAAGCAAGCATCACCTTGATCCCCAAAGAAGAGAAAGACCCAACTGAAAAAGAAAACTATAGGACAATCTCACTAATGAACATAGATGCAAAAATCCTTAATAAGATACTGGAAAATAGAATGCAGAAGATCATCAAGAAGATCATACACCCTGATCAAATGGGATTCATCCCAGGGATGCAGGGATGGTTCAACATATGCAAATCAATAAATGTTATACACTATATTAATAGAACCAAGGATAAAAACCATATGATCATTTCAAAAGATGCAGAAAAAGCATTTGACAAAATCCAACATGCATTTATGATAAAAACCCTACAAAAATTGGAATAGATGGACTCTACCTCAATCTGATAAATACCATCTATGAAAAACCAACAGCCAATATCATACTAAATGGTCAAAAACTGAAATCCCTCACACTAAAATCAGGAACAAGACAAGGATGTCCACTATCACCACTCCTGTTCAATATAGTTTTGGAAACATTAGCCACAGCAATTAGACAAGAGAAAGAAATAAAAGGAATAAAGACAGGAAACCAAGAAGTCAAATTGTCATTATCTGCAGATGACATGATACTATATATAGAAGATGCTAAGAACTCCACCAAAAGTCTTCTAGACTTAATAACCAAATTCAGTAAAGTAGCTGGATGCAAGATCAACACACTAAAACCAACAGCTTTCCTCTACATGAACAACAGATTCACTGAGAGAGAAATAGGGCAAACAATTCCTTTCACAACAGCATTCAAAAAATTAAAATACATAGGAATCACCCTAACAAAAGAAATCAAAGACCTCTATTCTGAAAACTATAGCACTCTGAAAAGAGAGATTGAAGAGGATATCAGAAAATGAAAGACATTGTTTGCTCCTGGGTAGGAAGAATCAACATAGTGAAAATGGCCATATTTCCAAAACTGCTATATAGATTCAATGTAATCAAAATTGAAATCCTAGCAGGATACTTCACACACCTGGAGAAAACAATCCAAAAATTCATTTGGAAGAAGAAGAGACCTAGAATAGCAACAGCAATACTAGGCAATAAACACAAGGTAAGGAGTATCAAAATCCCAAACTTGAAACTATATTACAAAGCTACTGTGATAAAAACATCATGGCTCTGGCAAAGAAATAGACCCAAGGACCAGTGGAATAGACTAGAAGATACAGAAACAACTCCAGACATACTCAGCTACCTCATCTTTGACAAAGGAGCCAACCTTCTTCACTGGAGGAAAGATTGCCTCTTCAATAAATGGTATTGGAAAAACTAAATTTCAACTTGCCAAAGATTAAAACTAGACCCCTATATTTCACCATACACTACACTCAAATTGAAGTGGATTAAAGATCTAAATATTAAAAGAGAAATGCTGAACCAGCTGGAACAGAGATTAGGTAGAACTCTTGAGAACATTGGTGTAGGAAATGATTTTATGAACAAAACTTCAGTTGCCTGTGAACTAGTACAAACAATCAACAAGTGGGATCTCTTCTTACTAAAAAGCTTCTGCCCAGCAAGAGAAACCACCAATAACCTAAAATGTGGGAAAAAGTTTTCATCTGTCTCCTGTCTAGAATATATAAAGAACTTAAAAAAATCAGACCTCAGAGAAGCTGAGCTGGTCCGGGCACCCAGAAGGAAGCTCCCCCGCTGCCATCCCAAGCTCCTAAGGCAGAGAAGCTGAGCCTCACGGGCGCCAGAAGCAACCTCCCCCGGCCCCCCACCCCCCCACCGTGCAAATGAGAAGACACGTAAACAAGCCTCAAAAACAGACTTCTGGATAATCTCCAGCAACCTCAAAGGGAAATGAGATGGAACAATCTGATACTCAACCACCTGGACTCTCTGAACTAGCAACAAAAGAGGATCTGGCAAAAATGAAATCAGAAATAATTACTCAGATAACAGCAAAGATTGTGCTCATGGTGAAAAACACGATTAATTAATCTAGAGAGGACACAGATAAAAAAAATAGAGGATCTGAGTAACATGATGGAATCCCAACATAGGAAACAAATGGAATCCATAACACAGATGCAAACAGATTTCCAGGAGATTAAAAACTCCATCAAAAGTCTGCACAGCAGAATGAACCAATGTGAGGATAGAATTTCAGATATAGAAGATAAAATTGCAATTAGTGACCAGGAAAAGAAAAATTGCTTTAAAATTGTAAAGGAAAATGAGAAATCAATCCAGCAGCCGCTAGACGATGCAAAGAAGAATAACATAAGACTGATTGGAGTCAATGAAGAAAGAGGAAAGAGGGCAGATGACATAAAAAACCATTCACAGAAGTGATGGCAGAAAACTTCCCAAGCAGGGAAAAAGAAGTGACGTACAGATAAGAGAGGCATATAGGACTCCAGCTAGCCTTGATTAAAAAAAAATCTACACATAGGCATATAATAGTTAGGATTCCAGAAATCCAACAGAAGAACAAAATTCTACAAGCAGTGAGAGAAAAGAAACAAATCACATACAAAGGAAAGCCCATCAGAATCACAGCAGATTTCTCAATGCAAACCCTCAAGGCAAGAAGAGCTTGGAGTGATGTATTTCAAGCCCTAAAGGAAAACAGCCTCCAACCTAGATTGAAGTACCCTGCAAAACTATCTTTCAAAATGGATGGAGAAATAAGATACTTTCATGATAAAGAGCACCTCAGGAACTTCGTGAATACTAAACTGGTACTCCAAAAAATTTTAGACAATACCCTAGGAAAAGACAATGAGGATCACAACCCCAGGAAACCCAGCAGAATGAATCCATTGGGTGTGACAAATTAAACGCAAAGGAGGAGAATCCAACAAAAAGAAAAAGTCATGACAAGGCTTTTAAAACTTTGAACTTCATCTCTCTAATGAGTGTAAAATTCAATCTTATTATTGTACTGATTAGTATTTTTCTGATTCTAGAGTTGCACACCATTCCTTGTGCTATACTGGCTATTTTTCGTCTTTTGTCTACATTTTAATTGGGTTGTCTATTAATGAGCTCTAAGAATTCTTTATATATTCTGCTCATAGGTTATATGCATTGTAAATATGGTCTGTTTAAGGACTACTTTTCATTTTAATGATGTCATTTAAAGTTCTAAATTTTGATGGAATCTCATTTATCATTTTTTTTCTTTTATATATCATGTCTTTTGTATCCTATGTAGTTCTTGCCTACCCTGAATTCATAAACATTTTCCCTTATAATTTCTTCTTAAAGTTATATACTTTTAGGCTTTCATATTTAGGTTCATATATCCCTTCAAGTTATTTTCATGTATGGAAAAAAAGGGTTGAGGTTAATTTTTATATACGGATACCAGGTGTTCTAGTGCCTTTTGCTGAAAACACTATCTCTTCCTCAGCTCTTGAATTGAGTTTATAATCTATAAAATGCTAATGTTAAATAATCTTTCAAAACTCAGTGGACCATATATGTATGGTTCTATTTCTAGATTCTCTGTTTTATTCCAATGATCTATATGTCTTTCCTTACACCAACACTGCCTTGATTACTGTAGCTTTAGAAGAAGTCTTAAAATTAGGTACTAAATGTGTTCCAACACTGTTTTTGTTTGTTGGTTTTTTTTAACTTTTCTAGCTCTTTTGTACTTCTACATAACTTTTAAATTTCAATATCCAATTCTTCATTTATAGCAAGTATACACAGACCTGAATTTTTATATATACCTTGTGTTTTCTAATCCTGATAAATTCAAGTACAAGTTCTAGGGGCTCCTAGAGATTTCTTAGTATTTTCTCTGTAGATGATCATTTCATCTACATATAAAGATTTTGCTTCTACCTTGTCAATACTATCCTAATTGTGTCATTTTATTGCCAGACTATTTTGGTTTGGGGCTAGGTTTCAAAGTTTAACAGATGGATAAAGTGTAAGCATATCTGTCCTTCTTTCCCACCTTAAGGAGAAAGCATTGTGTCTTCTCCATTCATATAAGGCATTCTCACTGGAAGTATGGAGCATATGTCTTTAATCTGTTGAGAAGGTTCTGTTCTACTTCTAGTCTCCTGATAGCTTTTACCATGAACAGCTGTAAAATTTAGTCCAATACTTTTTCTCCAACTAGTGACAGGATCATATGGCTTTTTCCTTTCCTCAGTTAAAATGATGACTTTTGGGGGTGGATTTTCCAATCTGAACCAACACTGCCATCCCTATAATAAAACCACTTTCTACATACTGCCAGATCTGACTTCTAATAGTTTGTTTTGTTAAACAAATTTCTACCTATGTTCATACTTTTTTCTTCTATTATCTTTATCCAATTTTAGGATTAGCACAATGTTGATTTCCTAAAATGAGGGGAGAAATATTCCTTCTTTTTTCTGCTTTAATTGTTTGATATAATTTATCAGTTAAAATGTATATGAACCTGCTGTTGTCATATAGGTAGGTTTTCAAGCTAGGAATATACTTTCTTTAATAGGTGCTATTCAAATTTTATATTTCCTCCAGAGCTAGTTTCATTAATTTGTCTTCCAAGGTACTTCATAGAAGTTGTCAAATTTATTTCAAAAAAGATTTTTGTAATATGCTTTCTATATCCTTTTAAATTCTGTAAAATCTGTGATAATGTCTCCTAGATCTTGATACTGTAATTTAAAAAATGTATAATTGATATTGTGTAATAGGAAGAAAAAGTCTAAATGTTCAGGAGAAGTGGGAGGGGTAGGGGAAAGGACAAAAGGGAAAGGAAAAAATATGAGAAAAGGAAAAAAATGGAAACAAAGTCTTTGCAAATCAGGAAGGGTGGAGGGGGTGAAGGGAGGGCAAGGGAAGGGGAAAAAATAAGAACCAAGATACTCATATAATGGTACAATATCCCAATGATGAATGTAACTGTATTTTATACCTAAAATGTATCAATAAACTTAATGGGAAAAAAGAATCCGACCTCCCAAATTTAAAGACCTTATCCAGGGATGGGCATTTGAGGTGAGCAGACAGTTCTTAGTCAAAGAAGTAGAAATAGCAAATAAACATGAAAAAATATTCAACATCACTGGTCCTTTGGGAGATGCATATGCAAACAACACTGAGATTTCAACTCACCCCAGTAAGAATGGCTGCTATCATGAAATCAACCAATAACAAATGTTGGCAGTGTTTTGGGGAGAAAGGAACCCTACTCCACTGCTGGTATGAGTGTAGGCTGGTGCAACCACTGTGGAAATCTGTATGGAAATACCTCAAAGAACTAGGATTGGAAGTCTCATTTGACCCAGCTATTCCCCTGCTGGGCATCTTCCTCACGGAATTAAAAGATCATAACACAATGATACATGTGCACCCATGTTCATAGCAGCACAATTAGTGATAGCTAAAACTTGGAAACAATCCAACTGCCCATCAACTGGACGCTGGCTAAAGAAAATGTGGTTTGTTTGGTTTTTTTATAAAATGGAGTATTACTCAGCCATAAAGAATGAGAAACTAGAGACATTTATAGCTAAATGGGTGCACATTGAGGAGATATTCTTAAGTGAAATAGGTGGGACACACATGTGTAAATACTGAATAGTTTCTCTGGTGTGAGAAACTGAAAGTGTAAATAAGGACTAAAAAGTAGGATAGAAAACGTGAAATAGGAAGCAAAGGTGCAAAGGGGAAGGGGAAATGGGAGGGGTAGGGGAAAGGAAAGATGGGAATGGAATTAATATGAGAAAAAGACAAAATGGAACCAAAGTCCTTGTAGATAATGAGAAAGGGAGGAGTTGAAGGGAGGACAGGGGAATGGGGAAAAAATAAGAACCAAGAGAGATTATGTAAAGGTGCAAATTTCCAATGATGTATGTCATTATATTGTATACCTTAAATGTACCAATATAATTTAAAAAAAGAAACTAAAATCAGGTATAAATAAATATCCCAATATGAGAAATACAAAGCTTTTGAGCATTATATACTACTTACTATAGATTGTGGTTTTATTTTTCCATTCATGGTCATATAAGAATTTAAAGACAAGTGATGTCTTACTACTTTTCAGTTTAAGTTGTAAGTAACTTAAAACATCCAAAATTTGGCATTCAAATTTTCAATTGTTACTTCTTTGATTTGTAAAAATAATGTTATTTTGAATTATGATTACTAATAGATTTCTGAGGATTAATACATTTTCTTGAATAAAACTTCACCGAATTCTCCTTCTTAAAAGAAAATAAAATTATCCTTCTTATTCAAAGAAGTTTTATCACCTTCTTTTAAAAAAAATAAATCAGATGAAAAGGTGATTATAATTTGATTGAGGGAGAAATGGAAAACAGGTAATTGTTATGTATAAAATTTATAATTATTAAAACCCTTCAGAGAATGACTACTATATTTTCACTAACAAAACTAGATTTTTAAAATCACCCTGCCACTTCACCCATGCTGAACCTTTCATAATTTACTTAAATGAACCCTGTGCTCTTTTCAACATAATAAGGCCAGTTTGATGCTAACACAAGTGAGCATGGAATCACTGGTGTATTTTCTCATTAAATTTAGTGGATTTTTTTGTAAAGGGTCTTGCTAGGTATTTTGGGCTGATCTTGAACTCACTTTGTAGCCTTGGTTGGCCTCCTACTCCTAGTGATCCTCCTGCCTCAACCTCCCAAATGTTGGGATTTCAGGCATGTGTCACCATGCCTGGCTTTAGCATTTAATTTAGAAGCAGAATATGGGAAGGAATTTCATAGCTATCTCTATAATGAATGCAAGTAGTGATAAATACTTTACTTTTAGTGAAGAAGTTACTATTAGTTAACTCAGGAATACTATAAAGAAGATGAGCCATAACAGCTGTTGTACAAGGCAGAAGGTAGATTAAAAAGCAAAAATAAAAGAGGTGGTGGTGGACTTTCTACAGGCTTATCAGATGACAGACAATACTGACCACATCTCTGAAATTGCATGTGGATCCTGTTGAAATTATGCTGTGTTGGTGTGGTGACATCTCTGGGGGATGTACACATAAAATGAGAGCTCTCAACCCTCTGAAAAACAGATATGCCTTCTACTAAGAGTTTAAACATGGCATGAAAGGCCCAATTCAGACAGAACAGGTAAGGCAAGTTTAAATAATATACTATTGAAAATGAGACATATAATTAATTACCACCTTATATTTCTCATATTTGCTAATTATAAAATATTTTTTAACTTAAATGAATGATTTAAGAAGACCATTAGTGTGACAAATGAGCTTCAGCTAGATCAGGAATCTGCCCAAAAATTGAACAGAAGGCTGGTGCCAGATCTGTAAGGGGGTCTTCTGTGAGCTACACTGCAGTCTCTGATGAAATCTACCCCACTTAGCATTTCCATCTTTACCATTTCCCATGGAAAGAAAGGAGATCTTATGATCTAATTAATTTTCAAGTGATACAAGACTACCCATCAAATAAATGAGGAATTAAAATATTCAGTTTTGCTACTGACCAATAAGTGAGAACATAGACTATTCATAAGAGAACGCTGTATATCTTGCACTTTGTAGAGCCAAATTATCTACATTGAGGTCATTCAAAAATTACTGTTTGTTACTTCATATGGTGTCATTGGAATAAAAAAATTCACAAATGTTTAGGATAAGATCATATTCAAATTAATAAGAACATTAATTACATCTGATTTCTATTAAAATATTACAAAATGTATGCAAATTTTTTTCATCTACCATCATGTGAAGTCTAACAAATAACTTATTTGAGTGTTAAAATTAAGCATTATATACATAGACTTTAAATCATTAAGGGATGTTCAAATTCGTCTGAAGTCTAAACTATTTTTCTAGTTTTAGTTTTGCTATCCGTTTCATCCTGGCCACCTGAATTCTAACTCTTTCCCACATGGAATAGAATATTTCTTTTTTCACAATATCAGAAAGTTATCCTTTAGAATCTATGTAGAAATTCTAAAATTCTGAACCTAAGTAATTTTCAAGTAATTTAATTTTAGTAATTTAAGTAATTTCTAAGTAATTTACTTAGGTTAAGCTGTCACAGCATCTTATAGAAAATAAATGAAGTTGAGAGAATTTAGCTCAAATTATTGGAAAAAAACCTTCTAGGGTAAATGACTTTACGTTCCAAAACTTTTTGTTTTTAATTAACTTAGACCTCAGGAAAGAAAATATGAACAAGGAACCCTGAACTATTTAATGTGTCTATTATGAATAATTATCAAAGGTAAAGTTATATTACTTTGAAAAATGTGCCATATCAACACACTATTATTAGGTTCTCTTACTAATACTCATATGAAACACAGGAGTTCACTACAAGAACCTTCTTCAAAAATATCCTTCCTCTCTGAAGTTCAGTGTGTGCAGTTATCATTTTTTAATGTTGCTAGAGATCTTTGAAGCAGAGATTCTATTCTCAATGATATTTACTCCATACTAAATAAAACAATTGTTTCTTTTCAGTAACCTGGTCCACCAACATACCAAACTGATAAGAAATTGCTTTACAGGCACGATCTACTTATAATTGGCAATTATTTTTTCATTTTTAGGTTTTATTGCTTTTTTTGCTTATTCTTTTCTTAATTAATTCTAAAAACTTGCATTAGCCAAATTTGTATTGTGATTTATTTCAAACAAATACTTTATAAAATTCAATAATGATCTCTTTTCAGAAGTAAGGACTACTGGTATTCTCCACGAGCTGTTATATATCTTATGTTATTATATATCAATGATAAATATATACATCCCCAAATAATTTCTATTGCTTAATAAGTTATAATTTTCAGTCTTAAAGTGTAATTGTGCATTACAGTATTAGCCACAAGGAATCATATGGAATTTTTACAGTATGCATATTTTAAGTACTTTTAAAACTAGTTTTTAAAGAAAAGACTTTCCCATCTATAGTTAATTTTAGTTACCTTCCAAATTATTAATGAGCAGGATATTAGTTAAGGCTGTACTGTGTTTTCTATGCTCAGATGAAGAAAGTTTTGTAATGTAAATGATATGGCGAGGTTTTGGAGTTGCATGCAGTTAAACTATGCTTAAGGAGAAAATGAAAGAAATAAGACAATTGGAAAATAGCATTACATAAATTAGAAAATAATACATAGTTTACCATTTGGAAAGATAATTTTTAATAAAATAAACAAAATGGAGTGTAACTACATGATGTTCAATTAAATACAGCTCAAGGCTTCAGAACTACCTGTCATTTGTAAAGAAACACTATGAAGACGTATTTCCTAAGCACTATGCTAAAACCTGTCCAAATAGAATGTGTGACAATTGGGAAAAACAAAACAAACAAACAAAAACACAAATTGCTGGAATAAGTAACTCCAAACCAAAGTACTTTTCAGATTGTAAGGAGTATAATAATAATACAGTCTTTATATAGTCATTATTGTCCATACTAATATATAGATGATTTGTGATTAACAAGGACACCTAGCTGCAACTCACACACATATCACCAGTGCACCAATTGTGTATTTCCAGCAGCTTACAAGACTTCTCCATCTGCATGTGCTGCTATACCTCCAACCCAGCATGGCCAATACCAAACTGAGCAGCTTCCAAGAGCAAACTGACATCCTGTCTATAATCAACCTGACAGAAAACTTGACAGGTTGACAGAAAATCCAGGCATTTTCTAATCATTCAAATGAAAATTCCTTAAATCATTTGTCTTTTGCCTTCTATATTTTGTATTCAGCATATCATCAAAATTTCTGGTAGTTCATTCTTTCTAAAAAATTCTTGAATGTGCTTTTCCATTCCCATTTTGCAATCTCATTATTAGAACTTTAGGTTAGGCCTTGGTTAACTCTAATACCTAAGCTTTTTCTACCTTTTGATTTTCTCTATTTTGTCCATCCTATATTTGACCATTAAGCCAATACCTCCAACTTTAAAAGTCATTATTTGATTTTTTTTAAAACTGCAAGACATCAGTGTCAACTTCCATCTTCTGCCTGTCTCAAGGCTTTAGAAAACTGTCATTCATTATATTTCCTGTTATTTATTAAATAAAGAAATAATTACTACATGACATTCATATTAACATCTCAATGGTATTCATATTAACACCTCCAAACTTTTGTTGATGACATTCATAGCAACTGAAATATTCCACCATTGAAGACCATTAATTAATATCATACTTACATTAAAACCTAATTTACCTATTACACAATAGACCCTTTAAAAGGAGAGGCTATGCTATATTTATTTTAATCTCCTCCATTTGAAATGCTCTCTCCATTATCCTCCATTTAATATTATTTTCTTTATCTCTTAAAGCCTAATTCACTTATTGGGATAATAGACTCTTCAAGGGATAAAGGTTGTCATTCCAATTTTATCTTTTACAGAATTAGAACAATACTGGAAATAGAGTACTCAAAAAAGTACTCAAAATATTACTTTATTTAGCCTATACATATAGCAAAGTAAAATCCTTTAACACTCTCTTCAGTGTTGTTTAGACTATATGGTACCACTGGATGTAGAAGATTCAGAGCAGAGTTGCTTTCTTAGTGAATAATTATCATAACAATGCTTTTCAATAAACAGTACCCAGAAATTTTTATGTATCATATAGAAATGTCCCAGAGTTCATAAAACTGTTGCTAAGATTTATCTATTTTTCATTATGAATGTTATCAAGTGTAACATGTTAATATGTGACACTTTGGATAAGTATTATTGTCATAATTCCATATTAACCCTGCCTGTCTTTTTGTGATCTTTCTGAACAAGATTATTTCATAAAATACTGATGGAACAAATTCTGCTGCTTTAAATACAAATATAATAAAATGCATTCAGAATCAAATTATTTCTATGTTTTATCCAATTAAATCTCTCTGAAAAATAAATAATTACCAAAATGACTATCAACCTATAAATACACAGAAGGAAAAAAATAAGCTTTATATTTTTCAACTCCTAAACTTGAATTTCCTCAATGGACAGCTGTGAATTAAGACATAGCTGGGCTGTAAACATTTCCTTATAAGTTGTACTACCTTTAAAAGCAGAGAATAATATTAAGAACCTCAGGTAAGTGTTGGATGGCTACCCCCAATGGAAACAGCAAATAAAAAAAAAATGCACAGATATATTTTTAAATCAAACAAGAAAAATATGAAACTAGATGAGGTGGCCAGAAATTCAAAGAAACAACAAATCTGGCCATGAAACTGAGGAGTAGGAATAATATACCTACCCCTGTTAGCAGGATCTTGGCTAGGAATGAAAACACTGCTTTTAAATGCTCATGAAGAGAAGGAAGTCTTTCCCATTAGTCAGCCCTTCAAGCCAGCTTTCAAACCATGGGTAATCATTGTTGATAACATAATCCTTGAGCATAATTTAAAGAGGGGTGCATAAATACTAAGAACTGACAGAGTTGTAGGACTGAAGACTAGGAATCCTTTCCACATTTAGTCATGTGAAGTATTGGGAACTGACACATTCCTTTAGGAGCCTATTGTTTTCTTCTAACCTGAAAATGAAAGGAAATAACAAAAAGAAAGTCCTATTCTTGTTCTGATTACCTAACATAAGGTTAACTTTTTTTTTTGCTATATTGCCTGATGTTATCTGAAATACTTTGGGTGTCTGTAGAATATAGTTAGATACTCAAAGAACAATATAATTGATTGTTTTAACAGATTATTTATTCTTGCCAGTGTACTTTATTCCCTCTCTCTCTCTCTCTCTCTCTCTAACAAGACAAATCACTTCACCTCTCTTCCTTTCTTGCAAAATGATCATTTTAAGCTAAATGGTCTCAATTTTCCTTTAGTGTCTTGAGGTTGTGGTTTCTATGATGAGAATAAAGAATGCTTTGTGAAAAGATTGATGAGACCGTTGTTTGCCATTTTTAATGTCAGTTTCTCATGAAGAAGTCTTTCCAAAGGGTTAGAATCAGATGAGACAGAAGAAGAGGGATGTAAAATATTTAATTACATACAAATATTTTAATATTTAATGTTTAAATAAATATAATTAATTGTTTCAAATAAAAATGTTAAGTTTAAAGAATGTCTAGGTAAATCTTTAATTCAATAGCTCTTAAAATTAAACTTTCTTAAACAGCTCCAGATACACTAAAGCTACCCAGATAATTATTACATTTACAGGAATTCACATTTTTCCTGAATATTTTAAAAGTCTAAAGAATATTTTGTGTAATTTTATAGGTATTTCCTTCATTCAATATAGCAGATACTTCTCTATACTGTTTTATTTACTGAAATATTTATAATATCCTGATGTAAAATTTTACATCTATGAACCCCTCAAAGAATCTGAAATTATTATTCAACATCATCCTCAGCAACTTTGATAGTATGCTACAGATTTATTTCAGAAAAGCTTAAAAATTAATTTAAGACTTTGTGTTCAATTTTATCATTTTCAATTTTTAGCAATTTACACATACTGATAAAAAGTCTTTACTTGTTGAACAGTTAGAAATGATTCCTGAGAGATATTTTTCATTACTATTTATGGTATCATCTATCATTATCTGCTTTCCATTCTCTCTTTATCAGTTTCTTTATCTTTTCTGTCATCATCAGAGTGAGAATTTGTCTCTGGTCATCACTTAGGTTTCCTTCTAATGTTTACAATACAAGATTTAATTTTTCGTTCAAAAATATGTTCTTATTTTTCATCTACTTATTCATAAGGTTAGATATTACAAAGATAAAAAAACAAGTAGATTAATGTAAAACTTTAAAAAATAATTCAATTAAACTTCAATATATTCAAAATATTTAAATTTTGATAAAAATGAAAATAGTTGCATAAATCAGCCCAGGGATACAGCTTTGAAAACTTCGTGGGTATGATTTTCCATAAGTTTGTCATTTATCACTTATTGTATCTGACAGGGATAGAAAATTTGTTTTGTTTACACAACTTTTTATTGTAATCAAAGTGTAGTAGTTTCCTTTTAGCTACACAGTATACATTGTGTAATGTTTAAGTCAGGGAAAATAGCTATCTCTTCAAAAAATTATCATTTATTTGTGGTGAAAACATTCAAAACGGTTTTCACTCAAAAAATTTTAATCAAATAAATAATTATAAGTGCACTGATGTAATAAAAAATATTATATTTGACCCATCCATGTAAAGAGGCAAAGGATTTTGTGGTTGTAGCACTCAACTCTTGTTCATTTGGAGCCTGCAACCAAAGTGTTTTGCTGAAGTCCCACATCCCCAGTGGGCATTCATTATTCCTTCTACTCTCCTCTTTATCTTCTTTGTATGCTCAACTTTCACAAAATAGCAGATTATTCCAGATGTACTTTCTCCTGTGTGTTACAGCATATTTTTTCCTTGCTTGCTATATCACAAAAATAAAATAGCTCTCATATTTATACTGTACTGATAAGAAAGCAATAACACAAAGAGTGATTGGTTGCCTCTCTTTAAGGAACTGATATATTTGTGAAATAAATCCACTGAATGGTAAAACTAAAATTATCTCCGATAATGCATACAGTTTCTTGAACATGTGTTGGGAAGGTTGGCAGATAGTATGTGCATATGTGTGTGCACATCTGCCTGTGTGGATGCTCTGATTCACTTCTGATACTCATCCAGTTCTTTTGCTGGAATGTCTACAACATTCCCTTAATTCTTAACTTGTTTCATTTTCAAGATAAAGAGTAAGATTTATTATTCAAAAATAAGTTTATCCAGTTACTGTAATTTGCAAAAAATGAAAATAATAAGGTATACATTGGAAAACCACATGATTCAATGCTTAAATATGCACTATGATTTGAGTTGTGTATTTTTTACTTATATATACTATATAATTACCAAAAATCTGACATTACAAATTACTTTAACTTGATTTGAGTATGTAGCATTCATTCTTATCTATTTAGCTTCTATCTCATCAATTTAAGAATGGAAGAATATATTTTGTTTATTATGTTTTCAATTATGGCTAAAACAAATTTGAGATTATTTTGGATTTTGGATCTAGTTAAATTATGTTACACTCTAATGCATGAATCACTTTATGTTTACAGTTTTTACTTCAGCACAAAACAGACTGGCCATGATTTAATTAAAATTTCTTTTCACAAATATAAGTAAAAAAATTTTTATATGTAAACACTTTTAAATATATGACAACACTGGCTCACAGTTGCTATAATTATATAGAAGCTTAAGAGTAACTGAATACTATAAAATGGGTACAAAAACAGAAGAGATTTAAATGAAAATGTGATTTAGAAAATTTATTAATGTTTTGACTTGTTATATAGTTTCATCATCAAGAAGTAATAGACTACTTGGCATATTTCCTCAACACTTAGAAAATAATTATTGCTTATATTATTTTATTATTGTTGGAATGAGCTCTAGAATATGATAATATTCTGCTGTTTAGACGTAGATATTTTATAAACTTTATATATACTTGGAAGGTAGATCATCTTCCTAACTATTTTAATATGTATAATATACCATGAATCTCATAAACAAGTAGCTTTGTACAAACTTTTAAATATTTGCCCTGCCTCCCTCCTCATCAGACAATGTACACACTTCCCCAAACATGCTTTATATTTTAGAATTTATAATAAGGTGATTTGGCAGATCACATGCACTCATGCTATTTTTATAGTCTATGCAAAATATAGATTTGAAATTACTTTAGTGATTTCTTATGATTTGCTAGTTTGTGAACAAGAGGAACAAACTCAGATTATAAATATATTTTCTTTATCCAAAATCATGTCTAAAAATTTCTTAAAATTATAAATGAGAATCATCAGTCCTGTTCTTTGAAACCACTTTTTTACAACTGTAAATTCACTCAGTATGGTGGTGCATGCCTGTAATCCCAGCACTTGGGGGGGGAGCTGAGGCAGGAGAATTGCCAGTTCAAGGCCACTCTAGGCTACATAGTGAGTTCGTGGCCACCCTGGACTACATAATGAGACAATGTCTCAAAAAAACAAAACAACAACAAAACCAGTGTAAGTTCAAAAAATCACTTTTGATGCCTATTTCTATATTTCAGTGTTACAGTTCTAGCATGTATTTCTTCTTTCTTTGCATTTTTCAATTCAGTTTCTTCTCAGAAATATATTATAGAAAATAAAACCATATATAAGAAAATGTTTCTTGCAGAAGGTCAACAATGACCCTCTGTGCATCTATGCTGTATATGATATTTGGTTTATTTTGCGGGAAAAGGAAAGTGTTTAAATTTCCCAATTAGATAAGGCTAGAAAGGCAAGGTAAAATCAGGAAGGCATAGTGGAGCACTTACTGTCTGTATTTACAAGGACATCTTATGCTTCTAAAGGTACATAAATAATCATAAAATAACAGGTGATTTAAAAAAAACTACTTTATAATTTATATAATGTCATCTATATATAATATCTATATCTATATAACGTTATCTGCCATGATTTTCACTGATTGTCTGAAATGACAATTTGAGGATTATTTATGTACTACATAAAATGTAGAAATATAGATGACATAAGAATTGCTGTTTTATAAAGCAAAAGTAAATTTATTGGTAGTAATAATAGATAATATTGGATTAAAAACCACTGACTCAGTTTAAAGTGGAGAAAAAATCATCTAAGAATCATAAGCTACAAGCTTCTTGTAATTTATATTATTTCTTTCTATATCAGATACAGTTTTGGAATAAAGCTAATAATTTTAAGGAATAGACTTATCATTTTCTAAATATACTCTTTTATACTATATTATATTATACTATAAATATTACTATATTTTACTATATATACTATATTATACTATATTACTATGTGTTTTAACAAACAAAATTCCCTAATCATATGTACTTTGAAAAGAGCATAGGATTATATTGATCTACTCTCATAAAAGTATCTTATATTTATATTTAAGCTGGGGAGTAATAGTTTTCAATAAAAACAATGACATTAAACTACTTAGCATATATAGCATAAGTATGTTTTAGCATATATAGATAAGTGTGCTTTCTTTTATTCATTAATGTAAAAAAGCATACTACTGGTATTCACTAAATGTTTCTCTTAGTCTGTATAAAATATTTAAAATAATTAAAATTATTTTATTTAATGCCCAAATTCTATAACTGGATAAAAGTTTTTAGAATCTGCATGTATAACCAATAATTACAACTCTTATACATATATCATTTATATCAGTTTATATGTTTTCCAAACTACAAACATCTCAAATTATAACTTTATTTTATTAATTCTACTTTATATTAGGTTGATATAATTGAAACTTTTTAACTTCTTAGAGTATAAGAATTATTGTTGACTCTTGGTCAATTAGTATGTATATCTTTATCTTTATATGTTTCTCAGTTGTGTGTATTTATATTATATACTTATGTATATGCACACATATTTTTTAAAGGCAGTGGATTTTTTTTACATTTCTAAAAGATGTCTTTTTCTTCTGCATTTTTTAATTCATTTTTAAAATAGCTTTACTTATCTCCAGTCCATAAGATGCAAAATGCGTTCATGAAATAAGGCCAGGAAGTCCATCTGTGTCCACTCATTTCTCCGATCTATTAGTTCTTTAATTTCTCAAAATATTTTTCCATCTCAAGCTTGACTACTTGCTGGGCTAAACAAATAGACTCTTGTAAGTTGTTTTTCCACGGCTATCTTTCTAAATTTGTAATTATCTTATATTTTTAATAAAAGCTATTTTCTTTCTTCAACATCCAAAACTTTTTCACTTATTTTAAAACCATTTTAGTATATGTTTTAAGTATTTGAGTTACTCCTTCCTGTTAATTCTTTATAGAGATTTCTAAGACATTATCAAAAAATTATAGCATTAAAATGTTTTATAATTTATTGTACTTCAGTAGAATTTATCAGATTATTTAACATCAAAATCTTTCCTTCATGGTTTACAGGCCAAATAATTTAGTCAGATTCCAAACAAAAATGCTTTATTCCCTGAATAACTGGCAGCTATTAAATAAAACTTATGTAGGAAGCTTCTTTCTTTGGAGTTTTCTTCTACTAATAATTTCAGACATTCTTCATATTTTCTTTTTGGGAGGAACACTCCCATTTTATACTCTATTAGAGAGAACCATGTCTGTACTGGACACATTGACTTCCAGTAAGTCTTTCAAGCTCTTGGTGCCTCAATTTTTTTATTTATAAATGAAATTATTTGCATAAATTTATCTTGTTATTTTTAAGGAATTTTTATTGCTCTCGATGTTTGTTTTATCTCATTTGCCTTAATTTGTGTTTGCTACTTTATGTGAATCTTGTGCCCATTTCTATTCTTCATCTCTTATCTGCCTTTACATAGAAATGCTTGTCCTTGAACATATATACTCACGTTTTTAACACAATCCACTTTGTAAATTTATTAAGTGGAAAATAATAAATGTAATTAATTAATCTACACTTTTTATAAAATTATATTTCTCTCTGAAATCTTATTTTCTTTTTTGTTTGTTTGTTTGTTTGTTTTTTGGTACCAGGGATTGAACTCGGGTCCTTGTGCTTGTGCAGCAGGCGGAGAAACCACTGAGCTAAATCCCCAGCCTCTTAAATCTTATTTTTTACATTCTGTGCTTTCTTGAAACAAAATCTTTCTGCATTAAAATTATCTTAAGGGCATCTACATGTCTATGTATCTATATGAAGGATAATAGAAAATTTAATAAATACTGGTATGCAAATATTTGAATATAATAAAATAACATAAAGATTTGTTTGGAATGTAGCCTCCCTTCACTTTTTTATTTACATTTTAAATTATTTTAAAAAATTGTGTCATAAATGACTTAGCCAGGGGATGTCTAATTAGATCTATACCAAGCAATACTTTTGGCCAAAACAATGAACTAAAAATATCCGATTAGTCTTGCTGAAAAGTCCAGACCAATGACTAGAAATCAGAAAACAGAGAAAGGAGAAATTCAGAAACATGCACTCCTTACTAATCAGAAGACAAGCGAGAAAGAAGGATAAGAGGGGAAAAGAAATTTAAATGACTTTGAGAACAATGAAAAAATGAACAGTATATAGAATCAAATTTATGGTTCAAAGCAATAAATGAAGGACTAAGTGAAAAACTAAAGATGTTAGTATAGTGCCTACTAAAATTATAGCCAATAGAAATGTAAATTTATGCCACAGTCCTATCTGAAAATTTAAACACACTTGAAGAATTTCTTGGGCAAAGAAAAGAGATTTTAAAAATCAATAACCCAATACCTAACATAAATATCAAAAATATTACATAGTATCATTTTAAAAATTGTGAAATATATTGTTAGCTACTGTGTTAAAAGTCCTTCAGATTCAAAACTTTGAACATTATTTCAGTTTTGAAAGTGAAGTTGTTTTAATGAGTGGCTACATTTTACCTTCATGCTGTATGTGGTATGGTGCATGTGGCTAATAAACTGTCTTCAGTTCTGTACTTAAATATAGACCTAGATCATATTGATTTATTTAGACTTGGCTTTATTTCTTCATTTATGGTATGAACCTCCATTAATTATATATTAAACTTTTTTAATACGATAAGGACCTAGAACATTAAAGACAATTTTTGAAATGGTATATGCACTTTTATTTTTCAAATGTATAGTATAACTTATATTTCCTAAATGTTATAATGCATTTAAATATTTACAAATTTATCACTCTGTTAATCTAATTTGCCTACTTCAAAGTTTAAGACTATGTATTATTAAATAGAATAGCTATATCTGAATGCTTTTTTAAAGCATTAATCTGATTTATATTCCTTAATGTTTTTATGTTGTTGCTAGTTATTTGTACTTCGGCTTTCAAATTATCTAGACAATTTTCTGAATTTTATTCACCAGTCTCAATCTCTTTATATTGCAAACCTCTGCCTTTTGTTTGCACTCTCTGTAAGATTTTAATCATTGTAATTCTTTGCTGATAAGGTTTTGTGTCTTTGTTCATAACTGGATACTAAGCAACAGGTGCTTGCTTTATGAAATAGTAAAAGAAAGAAAATAGCAATGAACACCTATGTGTTGTTTACTAGGTTACTACTTCTTAGTGTGGACTAATGGTTGCTCAGCCGGTAGATCAAATCTCAAGTAAGTAATATAATTAATAGATATAAAAGCTACAAATAAAATTGTTACTTATTAGTGTGTTATGTAGCCTAGATATGTGATAAACATCAACAGAATGACATGCTTTTTAGGCATTGCTCAACATTGGAATGCCTGTCAGCCATTTTTATGATTTCTTGAGCCTATTGCAAAGATTTTGTGCCTTGTTGGACAGCTGCTGGATCTTTCATGCCTTTTAGAGTACTGTTTGTAGGTGGAGTTATTTATTAGCATCTGGTATCTTCCCATGTACACCTGTGATTTTCTATATTAAATTTAAAATTGTCCATGTAGTTCACACACACATTAGAGTTGCATTTCTCTGTATTTCTTAAACTGGGTATTCAAAAATTCAGAAATAAATGGTTTTCTGTTTCTGGAGTTTTAACCTTTCTCCGAGGTTAAAAAAGACATACACATTTATTATGCACAAGATATTTCTTTATGGTTAAAATTCAAGAGTTTTAAGATGTAAGAAACTCTTTTACACTAAAATCCTTTAGAATTTCAAACCAAAAAGGAAAAGAAAAATTGCAACAAACTGGATTTTTGAAATAATATTTGTCTAGATTTTATTGCACAATGAAATTTCTGTATATTTTAGTATTTAACTTCAAGAAATCAAGCTATCCTCTTTCACTGTTGAGTTTGTAGTAAAAATCATTTTATAAACCAGAGTATTTAGCCTCAAAACTATCACTGCCTTATGCAATAGTTTAAATCCAATATAAAAAATAAAATGTATACCTCTTTATTTCTGAAATAACTTAGATTTTTCCCGCGGCAAGTAAGCTAAAATGAATGCATATTTAAAATTCTGAGACTAGGATACAACTCAGTAGTGGAGTATGTGCCCCACATGTTTGAGGCTTTGACCTTAATCTTCAGTACCTCAAAAAATGAGTGGGAAAGATAAAGGAATAAATTCCACACAATGTGATTGATATGGTAACACTTATTTATAAATTGCTCAATAGATGACAGAAATAAAAAGATGGTTGATAGATGATAATTTTATCTGATAGAAAAGGTCATTAAATATAAAACATGGTGTACTAGTGTTTAGGACAATCTCAGTCTAGATTATAGATTGTGATAATAGACTTGATATGTTGCACAGATTGTATTTTATGATCGGAACTAAATAAAAAAAGAAAGAAATGACACTTATTCTAAATTTGAGGAGTAGCTGCCACTTACAAAATTTTATTTTACTGGATATTTTATTAGCACTAGGCTAAGATATAACACTTTCCACTAACTATAAATGAAAATTTATAAAAGGAATGAAAATGTCACAAACAAAAGATTGAAGTGAGTGAAATCTTTGCAAGACAGATCATAGAATCCTTTGATAATTCATTCATTTTAAGATGAGCCATTTAAAGTTGATACATGTCCAAACGACATGAGATTCATAAACTTGTATTTTCATAAAAATTGCTAGTTGTCCCTAGACAGGAATAGTGTAATATCACTATTCTCAGGTTCAGACATTCTAGGCTCACATGTGTGCTGAATTTACTATTTACCTTCTGGCTTTTTCCACTTATCATACATATATTACAATAGAAGTAAAAAATTAAAAATTATCACTTTATGATGACAAATATGTTAAGAAGATTCATAGTACAGAGACCTACTAGTCTTGAATATCCAGTGTGTGTCACACACTAGACAAATAAGGCTCTAACAGAAAATATTACAACTGCTTAAGAAAATGCAGCTTTAAAATTGGGGCTCAGATTAAAATCTACATAATCCAAGTACCACAAGTGTTCATAATTCTTTAAAGAATAATTCTTATCTTTATTACAATAAACACAATATAAACTACTGATTATTATAACATATTTCTTCTTTTAGTATATAAAGTAATGTTAATAATACTAACTTTTACTTAAATGAAATTCTTGTTTTCAAATCATAACTTGCTACTATAAACTAGAAAGCTTGTTTGCTAGTCATTCTCTCCAGTTTTTAGAATTATTTTATGCATTTTAGTGCATACAGCAATTTGTTTTCTTAATCATGTGTAATTCTGAAAACTTGATAACAAAGCATGATTTTCAATCCTAGTTTACAAATAAGTAAATACAGATTGATCTAAGATCAGATCTTTTTAATGAAATTAAGGTTTTAATATTTCTTACTCAAGTTTAAATTATGCACATTCAGAATATAAATTATTACAAATTAAGAAATTATATATTTAAGATAATTGTATATAACTTTAAGGTGTTAGATTAATATAAATACTAAGTAATAAACTGTCATTTACATAAATGTAATACAATCTCGTGTTTCCATGTACATGAGTAAAATGAAAACTGATAGTAATTCCATAAGGTACCAGGAGCATAAATGCCAATTTAAGTGTTGTTTCAGGGGATGTAATCCACATTTAATGTGTATGATGAAATTTATAAAAATGAAATGAAATTATTCACTAAAGCAATACTTCACACCTTTGATTAGCAGATTAAATTATTGGTTATTGTTAGAGATCATTTAATAAGACATAGTCAGTTACAGGGAAATGAACCAAAAAGGTTCAGGAATTGTGCAATTAAACAAACATAATCAGTTTCTTTTAAGCCATTCCAGAGCCTTAATTTGTTAATATTTTATCCTAAGAAGATAATCTAATACCTAATCCTCCTGATCTCATTAACCAAAAAGTTCTTTTCCCCACTAGACGCAGTTTCACATCTGACAATTTATAAAAGCTCTTCTAATATATTCTGTGATATTTATACTGTTTGAGCATTATGAGAGGTTACCACATTTAAATTTTTGTGTATGTGTCCAAAATTCTATGTGGCTTTAAAAAAGTTGGGGAAAATACTGATGTATTGGAATACGGAACAATATAGAGTTATTAACTAGGATATTGAAAATTTGTACTTTAATATCATTATTTAAGATATTAAGGTGATGATTATTCATCTTATTTACACAAAACTAATTTGACAAATTCTTACCTCAACAATATAAGCCAGGATAATAAAGTACAAATATCCCTAAAATACAAAATATTTGAATTTCTTTTCATACACTTTTAACATGTTTCATACACTTGGTTTAGAAGAAGGATGGTTTAAAATAACACACATAAAGAAAGTAAGTAGAAAGTAAATTAGAGATGGGCACTCTGACAACAGACAACAGAAGAAAACAGAAAAGTTCAGAAATGGGCATTTGAAATTGAAAATGTGAGAGTCTTTCACGTGTGCTGAAAAATTACTTCACAATTCAGAAAGTACCTATATCATTTCTCTGACTTCCAAAACAACTGAGGGGGCAGTATACCCCCTCCAAGTTACTTCCACTACTTCTCTTGGCACTACAAATATCTAAACAAAACAAGGTAACAGTAGAGGAAGTATATTCTTTTCAAATAAAAAGGTAACGCCTATTGTCTTTTGTTCTTATCCTCCCTCCCATTTTCCTGGCCTGGGAAACAGACCACTTTGCAGTGGGCTGCTTGCAACCATGAGATTGAAAGTCTCACTGGAAGAATAGTGTAAAGAGTCGAAAGAAGGTGTCAAATTCCTTGATAATTCCTTTCAGCATAATTTCAATCTTGTCCTCCTAATTTAAGTAAATAGAAGCATCATCCCCTAGTTATCTAAGTAATCCTTTGGTCTAGTTTCCTATTACCCACTAATGAATTTATATCTACTACACTATGCTCTGAACCTCTTATTAAACTTCATAGGATAATAATCAATATTAATAAATATTTTTGCTGAAAGATCTTAGAAAAGTTACTTCTTTTAGAATTTTTATATAAAAATTACTAGCAAGGGAGATTACATCATGATTTAAAACTTCTACATAAGGAGTCAAAGTTTTCTATTTTAATGACCAAAGCTCAATAATTAAGAAAATATAAATATACACAGTAATTCATTCCATAAGATCATTATAAATCATAGATCATGTTAAAATATTCTAAATACATTCTCTTTATTACTTAGAAATTTTCATGTGCAGTTTATTTGAAAATGTTATGATAATCACTTAGGTATCAAACCATTATCATGAGCAAGAAGGTAAAGTGACATTTACTTTACTTTGAGAATTCTTCAGTTTCAGTATATAAATATTAATAAAGAAACAAACTTTTCCTTCTTACTTTTAAAGGTTTACAACTTGCTGTTGTCCACTAAATATCCATCTCATACATTCTCTATGTCTGGATAAAAACAAATTCTACTAGAACTTATGCTTATTCACTTTCATGATGGATCACTTTTCCTTTTATTTAAATATCTCCTTCTTATACTGCTTTGAAAGAGTCAATTTTGCACTTATTTTCCCAAGTCTGTATTTACTGATACTTTATTGGTAAGTTGATATTGGCCATAGTGGGAATATTTAAACCATGAACACTGGCAAAATTTACAAACAAATTTTTTCACTACTAGAGATAATTATTAACCAATTACCCTTACAATACACAGAACAATACATAGTATTTATACCAGCTTTAAAGCCAACTTTATCGAGGATTCAATAAAAAACAGTGCTATTGCTTAATTGGTAATTTTAACACCGGAAAAACACCAGATATTCCTAGTGAAGTACAAGGATTATTACACATGAACATTATAATAATATGCCATTGAACATATTATTTAATAGGTTTGGATGGATTGAAATTGCTTAATGAAATGACAATGATCATTTCCACTGACCTATAATATATTAATGACCATGAATAAATAACTAAAAACAACAAAATAATGAGCAACTTCAAAATTAGGGATTTCCTGCTAACCCATTTTTTAAATTTTCTTTTGAAATAATTAACTGCATCAGTAAGCTGATTCAAATCCCAGGAAATATTTTTCAAATTAAATTAAATGGTTTACTGTAACTTGTTTAAATTATTTATTTATACATATGACTCAGATTTTTATTGGTATGGATTGAAAATTGACCATTTTAAGATTTTTGGAAGAAAGTAACAATATTGGTTTTCATAAATTCAGATAGCTTTACAAACATCAAAATAAAAAATAAAAATGTTAAACTACTCTCAAACCTAGAATGCATTTTTGAAACGATACAAAAATGTACCATTTATGTAATTTCATTAAGTGACTGCCAATACTAGTTTTTCTAAAACACCCAATTTACCAATCAAAATAAATTAAGAGTGGCTTTAAATTGAGAATAATAAGGAAAATGGCTCACATGTCTATGTTGCATAAGAAATCAGGTTTGTCCTATAAATCTATCACATGCAAAGTTAGCTATTTGTAGGAGAAGCTCCAAACATTAGAAAGAAAGCTTCTTTTAAATAAACATGAGTGTAATTTTCATTGGAAAAAAATTGTGTCTTAGACTTACACATCAGGAGCAAGTGGTTAGCTTGCAATACACTTGCTAAGGATTTTAAAAGCAGTAAGTCCAGAATGAAAAGTGCCAGGCTGACTGTATGAAGATCAGTCAGGTGGCCATGTAGTGTCTAATACTGAAAAATGAAGCAAACTATTCTTTTTACAAATGGACACTTGAAGAGAAAAGGATGTTATAAGTAAGATCTTGAAGTTAGCATTGGAAAGGTAACATTAAAAATTTTAGCATCATTTGGACATTTAAATTGACCCAGCTAATATCCGGTTGTCAGCATTATACATAAAGAGCAAACGAGCAACCGTAAACGTGCAAGGCACATAAGTTTTGTTTTTTTATTAACTATAAATTTTAACTAAGACATTTGTTTCATAAGAGCTTTCACAAATTTTGATAATTTGTGGGCTTTCTATTTTTCCCAATAAAACTGTTTAAAAGTCTTGAAAATATAGACATTCTATCGTATCCAAAAATGTAATCAAATGTCTTAAAAATCTGTGTATCCACTGCATATTCTGTTTAGTACATAAAACAACTGAAGTATGTTTGGAAATCATTCATGAATTTGGTTTTCCACTAAAATATCCAAATTAAAAAGTATCAAAATAAATATTGTTTAAATTTTTGTCAAGTAGATTTAAAATATTATTTGTGATATCTTTATAATTTTTTAAATAAGGCTTTAATTGGAAATTAAAATAATATAAACACTGTATAATAAATATGTATTTCTATGAATGAGAATCATTATTACATTTCCATCTATAAACAAAATTTTCATTATTTTCTATTTTTGCTTTTTTCTGTAAAATCATTTTAGTCATATCTGTTTCCAAAACATATCTTCAGTTTAGCCAAATGCTAAACTTAATATTGAAATATACCTCCCAGCATCCCATCCCCCATTCTCAGTCCCCAAAATAGTAAGGGAAACAGGGAAACACTTACCTAATTTTATTAAGTTAAAATAATATTCAGGTGCATATTCTGAACCAACTTAGATGACAGTTGTAGCCCTATTCTGTTTATGTTTATCATGCCAGTAACATTGAAATCCTATGATTTCACCTTTGCTTCAAATATTAGGCTCATTAAATGAACAGGAATAACTACTGTGAATTCATTCACTTCCTTTTATCTGCTCAAGTTTAGTAAGAAGGAAGATTTTATGAGAATGAATAAAGTTTACAAAAAAAATTAATTTTGGGGTATACATCTTTCATAAAGAATAGTAGGAAACTACATTATATCCAGCCTGGGAAATGGAAAATAATCTTTTATCTAATTTTGAAGGACCTAAAATGATAAGTCTGTTTCTAGGCAAAGTAAATTAAAGTGAAATAGAAATAATCACTATAGATTTTAAATGCAAATGTATAAAATAAATGTATAAAATAATTTCATTAATAAAATTGTCATCATAAGGAAAATAGAGTTAATTTGTACAAAAAAATTCATAAATAGGTGTAAGGGCAACAAATTTCTAAGAGAAATAAGTACATTTTCATAATGTCCCTTAGTAGGTAAAGGTTAACTTGAAATATTTAAAATTGTAAGTATTAAAAATTAATGAAATAGCTTGTGCTTTCAATTGTTTTACCAATTCTGTTTATATATAAAATATAAACTACTGAATTTTTTCTAATTAAATATATTGAATCTCATCTATTTGGGAATCCATTATATTTATCATTAAAAGAAAATCTGTCTGTCTCTGTCTCTGTCTCTCTCTTGCTCTTTCCATCTTTCTCACTCTCTTTCCATGTATATGTATATAGTCAACAGGATTGATATGAAAATAATTTAACTTGAATGATGTAATTATGTAATGGAATGTAAAAAATTATAGCAATTAAGGTGTTGTGACATGCTCTAATGGATGAAGCTGCACTGGTTGATGATACTACATCTCCTACTCATTAATTATTTGGACAGAGTACATTATTTTACTTAATATGAAGAAATAAAGTCATAAATTACCATTAAATATTTTGTCTACATTTTCATTCAGTTTGATGATGTTTTCTTTCATATCCATGATTTATGGGGAAAACCAAAACTATACCAACTAGCATTGTAGTTTCTAGGTAATCTCAAAATGTGGTTCTATTCCTTTACTGCATGCAGCTAGTAATTTTAAAGAAAAGAAAGAATTTCTAGAGCTTTGGTTTAAATTAACAACTGTGGCTTGCTAATATCTCCTGTCTGGATTCTCAACTGATTGAAAATGGTTTTTTAGTTTCTTTTTTGCAGACTAGTGAGAAAGAAATACCTCTCATGCATAGCTGATTACAGTAATTTTTAAGGGATTAGCTGTTATTATAAAATGATATATTGCTAATATATGATTCAAAGATTTAGTAGAGCATTTAGAAAAAAAGTTACGCAAAGTCCTTTTTTTCTAAAATTGAAAAAGGTAAAAGTAGAAGGTGAAATTAACAATGTAGTCAAAGCAAACCAATTGATACAATTTCTTTTTCTAAATAAACGTTCATTCTTTTAGAACCACTTCCCTTCCTATAAAAAACATTGGATTTTTTGTTTTTTGTTTTTTGTTTTGGTACCAGGGATTGAACTCAGGACCTTGTGCTTGAAAGGCAGGCCCGGCACCACTGAGCTAAATCCCTAGCCAAATATTGGAATTTTTAAATGTAACAATAATGCATTAAACCAAAAATACCTCTAATCTCATTTGTGTGGGTGGTGGGAAATAGGAGCCAATGTATATGTGTTTGTTACATATATCAAATCAAAACAATAATCCAGATGCTTAAAAAAAGCGAAAGTAATAAATAAAACTCTCTATGGTTTTCTAATAAAACCTGGCTGTTGTTAATAAGCCATATGCATAGTTTTCTTCTTTTTCTTTTTTAATGGCTGTCTCCCCATTATCTACAACTCCAGTAGAAGACTACCCAGAGAAACCTCCATCTGGCATAACTCTTACACCAAAAAAATCTCTAGCCAAAATCTAATACTAATTTAGGTGTCGTGTTTATCATTAAAGAAAATAAATACTACTCTCATTCTCTACATTTCTCAAGACAATTGTCTTTTTAGGAGAACAGTGCTCCAATTATACCAAAACATTCAGAAAGAAAACGATATCTTAGAGAACATTTACTTCCTCCTTATTTTTGCTTTGCTGCCCTCTTGCACAGACCCCATTGTTTCAAGGTTTAGTTAGGGTCATATGAAAGCTTTGACCTCTATTTACTAGTCATGAAAATTAAAACATTTCATAAAGAATACATTTAAAAAAAAAATTGAACTTCTTGGGAAGTTTTAAATTACAAAGATCTTTTTTTAGGTAGACCGAGAAACCTCTCAAAAAGTCAAAGAAAGGACCATGTTTCCAGGGGCTGTGGTGAACCAGAACTGCAACTTTGTTTTTAGAAGTAAAAAAGAAAACTCAAACCCAGAAAGAGGCTTATCATAGGCATTCCTCAGTACTCTCCAGCTTCAGGACAAACAGCTACCCAAAACTGCAAAATTTGGAAGAATAAGTGTATCAATTTAAAAAAAATATTTTCTTTATCTCATTAGATCCTAAAAGACTCATCAAAGAATTTCTTATTGTCCAAAAAATAGAATAAAATAAAATTAAGAAAGTTCAGAAAAAAACGAATTAGAACAAAGTCATTCACAGTACTACTCTTCACTTATTAGCTTCTCAATCTGACTTCAATAATGACAGATGTAGAAAAGGCATGGTGTCAATTGCCAAAGAAACCACTGCACGCCATTTTTTGCATCTTTAAAAGAAAAAACAAATTTCTTAGATGGCTGTTGCCTTTCATTAGATTGTGTGTGTGTGTGTGTGTGTGTGTTCATGTGCATGCATGTAAAAACATAATCATAAACTTAGCGTAGTGACAAATGTATGTAATGCCAGCACTTTGCAAGGCTGAGGCAAGATCATGACAAGATTGAAGCTCAGCCTGGGTAACTTAGTGACACCATGTATATAAGTAACAAATAAACATGATTGGGATATAATCAGTGCAAAGGCTCTGGGTTCAATAAGTAATACAAAAAAAAAATCATTATGAACAGAAGTGCCATTTTTGGTAGCAAATGAAAGAAAAAAAATTCAAGTGTTTAGTATTTTCAAATTTCTTAGTCACCCTATAAACCCCACAAATTATTATAATCAGCTTCTGTGATTTACTGAGCTAGATATTGTGTAAACTCTAAATAGAGACATATCATCATAAGATGACCATAAGTTATCAGCTGCTCATTGGCAAGATTTTATTGAGTGGATACATTTAATAGTGACTAAAAGATACAAGCAGTCTTTTTGCTTTCTTTTGGAAGAAATTCAGTTCTAGAAGAGAACAAGGAAAGACACAGAAATAATTTATCCATAGAATCTGACCAACAAAAATGGGCTATTAAACTTCTGCTCTTGCATTTATATTTAATTTTAGCCTAATATCAAATATAATAATTTGTTGTATGGGGATGTAGCTAAGGGATGTAGAGCTTTCCGAACATGGGTGAGGTCAGGGGAAGAGGGGGATGGGAAGAGCAGAGAAAGAGGAATGGGGGGTATAAATACATGTTAAAAATATTCAAACATAATTATCCTTAAGAAGCAATGCCAACTAGTGTTAGATTATAGAAGATGGCAGAAAAAGCATTTTAATCTTATCTTGCTCAGTTCTTTCCCATATATTTTATTCTTGTAAATGTCTAGCATAATTATAAAATCGAGTGGTGGAAAATATGCTCACTTTCCATTCTGGTTATTGGGGTTTTTTTTGTCTAGTCAGATAATTCCAATCATGATCTCTAGTGCCTGATTTATCTAAATATCATCTTTGCTATAGGTGAAAAAAATCTCACTGATTCACTTTAGTTTCAACTGTTGGTTCTACTGTGACAAAATCTAAGTCCCCAGGTTAGTGACTTTATATCTACTTTACAACCATGTATATTACTGAACACTAAAAGTAAGAAGATACATTATTTTACAATTCATATAACAAATAAACATTGAGGAAAAATGTTGTTTAATGTAGAAGTAGTCTAGATGCCCCTGGAAACATTTTGGTCCATAGTTTGAAAGTGCATTTAGTTTTCATCTATTTTGACTTTTCAGTTCATTATTTGGACAAGTTTTTTAAACTATAATCAATTTTAGCAATTATTTTCATATGTGTAAAAGGCAAATTAGCAGAGCAGAGCAGCACTTACTTAAAATCAAATTTTCAGTAGATGCTAAGAAAATTGCTAAATGGGAACACAGGTAACAAACGGACTTCCCTGCAATTTACTTCAATAAAAACATGACATTAAAAATAAAAGTAAAATACATCTAAAATTATGTTATAGAAAGGTAAAACTAAAATGTTTTTCTGAATAAAGTGGGCAAGTTGGTGGAGCAGGCACACAACAAAACTGGCATTTCACTTTAATGTGACAACAGTCTTTTTGACAGCAGACTAGTTTAACATTGAACATCCCACCAAAATAGTTATCCATTTCTAAGTACATAATAATTCACTGTTGCCCTTCATTGTACATTAAATGTCACCCATCACTATGACAGGAATATAAAAGCTATTGCAGACTAGCCCAGAGTCAAGATCAAAGCTGTTAATGCAAGCACTTTGGAAGTGATTTTTTAAAGTCACTTAAACCATCAAAAACACTGAGTGTAGAACACCTTTACCACTGAGCTCAAAGTGAAATTGGGAATATTTTATTCAATGTAAGGTCTCTAAATAAATAAATATCCATATGATCTCAGGACCACAGGTCATGCTTGAGCAAAAACATAAGATAACCCAGATGGTCATTATAATAATAGAACTTTGATCAGATACTATAAAGACCATCCCCTGCTGCCCAATCCAATGATGACATAAAAGGTAATAATCAAATATTCTAAAAATCATTCTAAATTTTAATGCAAAAAATCCAAGATAATCATGTATTTTTAACCTATAAAAACTAATGTTATATGTTTAATTCATTGGATGCTTTTTCCATTCTAGTGAAGAATAGGAACCTCAATATTGTTTTGTTTTTAAAATTTTGTTTAGTTTCTTTTATTCTTTCCTCTATTTGACTATATTCATTTATTTCATTTAAGCATCTTGACATTTTTTGTATTATAATATTCTTATAAAATTTGGCATATTATTCTTCTTCTGAGTGTATTTGTATTTCATTTTACAACATCAATATATGGACAAAATATACAGTATTCTTATAAGCTTACTGAATAATTGTTAAGGTTACATCAATCTTTGGAGGGAAATGTGTGTACCATTATTCTCTTCATCCTCAGCTATACCAAACTAGTTTCATCTCTGTTTTAGTACAGAAAACCCTAGACCAAAATTTAGATTCTAAATTTCATTCCAGCTCTGGTTGTCTTTGAGACATCTGTGGTTAAAAGAAAAAAAACCCTCTAACATCTATGGGAATTTAAATGTATTCATTTATGAATGTGTAGCAATTTATCTTTTGTTTAGTATAGGAAATATTTGAAGCAAGGTGAAAAATACATCTTATATGTCAGTATGATGGGTGGGTGCCCTAATCAACCTTTTATATGACTACCTGTCTTCTTCATAATAATATACCTGGGACAAAGGAAAAGAGAAGGAAAGGAAAAGAGATTTAGGGAAAAATATAAGTAAGTGTAAGCCTGAAATGAACAAAATCTTCTTACAAACCTTCTGTCAGCCAAGAACTACTGTTATCATATTTGGGATAAGGTCATTTTATATCGACAACGCACTATCCCAAGCTCATTTGTATTAATAAGTGAGTTCTCAGCTAATTCAGATAAGCATGCTGATTCTGTCATTATGCTATAAATAAAAGATGACTGCATGTAAGAGACCATATCATATAAAACCATATCAGGACAATAAGTAACACTATACATCTCTTTCTTAATATTGGTTAAAACTATTAGATCATTTTAAATTATTCTCACATATTTCTAACAAAATAAGGGTGAGAGGATTCTTTAAAGAGAATCACCAATACTTTTTTCCTTAAAAAATAGTTGTAAAAACATAAATTCTAGTAATTGATATTAGTTCTTAATTTGTCATAGTACAGCAGACATGCAATAAGTTTCAAATTGAGTATGATAATAGGGGAAAATCTGCTCAATATTCATTTCCTTTGTGTTTCTATGTTTCTCTTCAATGAAATATATATTTTAAATAATTTTAGAAAAATACGTTTAAAATATATAGCATTAATAAGAATATAAAATAAGTAGCAAATATTTTCAAAATTTTATTCATGGCCAATGGATATGTACTATGAAATATATGAGTGATTATAAATTTTTAATAAAAATTGCATATCCAGTCATGTTTTTGGATTTAAGCATCTAATACAATTCTTACTGGAATAGAGGTGCTTAGAAACATTAATATAATAAATTAATGAGTAAGTAAGGGCCAAATTTTGAATATTTTGTCAGCACTACAAAATTAGTGCTTATTAGAGATATAATAAATATTTGAGTGAATAAGTGATGGATGAAATAATAAAAGTGAAAACAAAACAATTTGAAGGCAGAGCTTGGTAGTTAGAAAGACATAGATTAATTGTAACAATAAGAATAAGAATAATATCAGATAATGTTCAAAACTAAAACTAGCAATTAAGAATTGTAGCAACTTTAAAATTATTTGTCAGATTTGGTTTTGAAATAAATTGTTCTCATTCCTAAGTAGGTGTTACAAAATTTCCTAAAATTCAATATTGCATAATCCAATAATGTATAAAAATGAATTTTATCATTGGGGTTGTAGTTATTTTATACATTTTTTATGATTATTAAAGAAAATAAGGCACATATTTAAGTATTTTAAAACATAATTTATCTTTCTTTTCTTTGTTACTGTCATAGAGATAAAAAACTCTGTATACATCACGATAAAGAAAATGTGGTATTTATTTTGACATAAGCATCCGGGCATGGTGGCACCCTCCTGCAATCGCACCACTCAAGAGACAGAGGCAGGAGCTGGAGCCCAGCCTGGGCTACACAGTGAGTTCAAGATCAGCTTGCACTGCATAGCGAGACTTGGTCTCAAAAAAAAGAAAATTGTAAGACATAAACAATGATGTCAGTAATTTTGTTGTAGAACTCTATGTGACACAAAACGCAACTTTTATGAGTTTGTAAAGCTAAAATTCTACATTTATTTTAAATTCTAAGAAATATTATGATTGCACTCTAAGGGCATTAATTTCCACACTCATTTTATGTACATTTTATGTACATTTGCATCTTATAAATTTCTTTCACAATAACAAGAATTTAAAACCATGTCCAAGTAGACTTTAAACAGATTCATTTACATTTGGAGGTTTAGTTTAGGGTTTAAATTGAATGTATTCAAAGACTTTTCCTTTAATCTGAATTTCTATTTTTTTAATCTGAATATCTAATTTTTTTTCAAATTTGGAAGTATTTTAAACTTTAATACTTTATATAAATAATTGAACCAAGTATTCTGATAGACTATATAGAGTAGGTAATATATTTTTTCCTATACTAGGTATTACCTTAACAAGACTATCCATCATTTTTAATCTAGCATATATTTTCTAACATTATTATTTCATAGGCTATTTGTTAATTTGACAATCAGTAAAGATTTTACATTTTTAAATAATTGTGAGAATTTGTTTTTACTTTGTTAAAAGCAATTCATTTAATAACGATGGACAAATTATAACAGTAGCACTCTAAAATTTAAAGGTACTATAAAATGATGTGCCTATGAATTTATGTTTTCAAATTAAATGACATGAAGTTAATTGAGAATTGTCTCAGGACCCTTTCTTCTAGGATATATAAATAAAAATCAATATAGATATGCTTCCTGAGAATTTGGGTAAATTTAATTAAGAAGAATATGCAAACAAGCACACATTAGGAAAGGTTTCTTCGATAATTTGGAGAATTAATTTTTCTGTTTGGTTTATATGGTAGCTGAAGAATTCTGTAAACCATTAAAATGCTGAAGCTGAAAATCGTGAGGTCATTTTGTTGAATATATATAAAGTAGGTGGTTTGTGTCATTCACTATAAAAAGATGTAATTGGCCCAATGATAATCAAAACTGAGAAGACTGTTCTATTTTTGAAAGATATGAAAAAACTGAGCTAAAAATTTATGAACTTCACACTCTAAATTCTCATTTTTATATGAAGAACCCAAAACTTTAAATAAACCTTTAACAGGCACTACCATAGAGCTTAAAAGTGCAACATGATTACAAGGTTCCTATACATATTTTCACATGAATACAGAATTATCTGAAGTACTTCAAACAATATTGAACTTGGTAGTAATGATGCATTTATGTCATAATTGTATATAAATAGATCAAAATATAAAAATGTAAAAAATATTAGGCTACATCTAGTTGATTTTATTTTCTTTTTAACTGAATGAAATAAAATTAATTTTTACATCTAGGAAAAATATTTAACTTCATAAGAAAGAGAATAAGTTCAAGGAGAGACAAATGTCCTCACTGATTAATTTATCAAAAGAGTCTCTATATGTCTTTTAAAAAGGTATATTTGAATTTGATTATAGAGCACCAAAACATAGATATACACATTATAAGACTTTTTATGAACATGAAAAATTATATGTGTAATAACAATTTATATCTGACTCTGAAATTTTTTTGATATTTAATGGATATAAAATTTTGACCAACATACTGAATTTGTGGCTTTCAATATGCTTAGATCTACAAAAGAGATTGGAGGCCTGGGGACTGATTCTAATTTTAAGGCAAAAGAAAAAGGCCATATTGAAAGGATCTAGGAATTGAAAATTTTATACTGAGGTATGCATAAGTAAAAATGATTATAAATTTCCACCTCCAAAAGCAATAAAGTAGAAAATTCAACATAAACTGAGAAGTATTATAGATCAAAAGGCCATTATAAAAATATAAAACTATTTTTCAAGTAGGCATTGGTTTTCTGATCCTATGACTTGAAACATATACATGCCAATGACAATAAGTAATTTTGTAATATTTAATCTGTCAAAAGTAAAAAATTTTATGAAGAAACCATAGTAATATTTTTAAAAGGAGGATGCTTATGTTGAACTAGTCTTAGTTCCTTAAAAAAAGAGTCCTTTTAAATATGGCTACTTTGTGTTTTTCTTATTTCTGAATTATTAATTCAACTTAGCAAAACATGCTTTTTTGGATTTAAAAGAACTCTTCCAAATGAAGAAAATACTCTTTACCATACTAATTTGCACTGCCTTTAGATTCTGATTAATAGTAAACTTTAACCACATTTATAGCTTATTGACAAAACCAGCATGCTTTCTACCTATAAGAGGCAGCAGATTTCATTTATAAGTGGATATGTGGATAAGATTCTTAAAAGCTTATTAATCTTCAGCACCCCATGGAAAATAAAGACCAGAAGTAAAATTGTGACTTTTGACAATTATTAGTTAGAAAAAGGAGGTAACAATTGCCAAAAAAATCACAAAAGTGAGCATGTTACCTGGCTATGACAAAGAGCACACAACTGACACCCAAGTAAGCCAGCAGAATATACATCCAGATATCAGGGGAGAGAGGATTCAGGAAGGAGAAGACGCCTGGGTTTGTACCATTGGGCTTGCGGTACAAAATACTTATTCCAAGTGTCATAAAGGGCTTGGAAAAATCGATGACCTTCTCTCGAACATAGGTAATAGCCAGTGGAGCAACTGCAAGGTCAGCTTTCTGTAGAGACACAAAAAAGAAAACAAAGAAAAATTGCTGCTAAGTCACAAGAATAAAGGAAATAACTAAACAAAGTATTTATACCCGAGAATTGTATCAAAATTTAAAATATTCTTCCACTCTGAATATAGCATCTGATTTACTCCATTTATTTCTCTTTGCTTAAGCATTAACAAATCAGTATTTATTTTAACTAGATAACAGGGAAAAATACTCCAGAACAAGAAAAAACTGAAGAACTCGTGGCTTATACTCAATATATAAATTACTATGTAACAGCTTTTCATAGTTACTTTAAAAGCTTTAAAAATTATTTTAATATAAATTGAAATTTTTCTAAATATATTGGTTAAATTCTAGTTGCAATAGTAACTACATCAGACTACCAGGGAATGAAGAAACATTTTTCTGATTTTAGAAACCTAAAAGCCTGTGGTTAAAAAGTTTTAGTTTTTAAATAGTTAAAACATTCTTAAAATCATTTTCATGTGATTGTTTACTGAGTTTTGTTCCTATCCCTCTGATTTGCTTTACATTATTTAATGAAATTCCTTGCGGCTTTGCCTAAATCGCATTAGGAAATGAGTTTTTCAATTTTCACAAAGTTGCTAATTTTTCACGGTAGCTTAAATATGTTAAATTACTAATGCTTTTCAGTCACCACGTTATAACCATTTGTCAGGAATGAATTTATGCTCTAATATATTGCAAGAGGTAATTATATTTTAAAATAACAAAGGCATCTTTGAAGAGAGGCTATATTGCTACATTTCTTTTATTTTTGATAAACATAAAGCTTTCAGAATAAATAAGAAATTCTAATTTTAAAGAGCAACTGAAAAAAGTATAAAAGAATAAATTAACTATCTCATGTTTCCTCTTAATGTCTTAGGGAAGAAACTTTTCTAAGATGCTGAATTTGTTGGCAATATTACCCTGTATGCATGTGCATTTGTTTGTTGGTGGTTTGTAGAAAGCACTAAGATAGAAAGACTATACAGAGTAGTTATAGGGCTGCGGACGTAGCTCAGCAGTGCAGCGCCTTCCTGGCAAGCACGAGGCCCTGCGTTCAATTCCCAGTTTAAAAAAAAAAAAAAGAGTTGTTATAGAAAAAGCCGTATTTCTGAAAACTAAAAAAAAAATATGATTTTAAAGTCCTGAGAAGAGTATATCATTACATTTCATATTCGTGAGTCAAGGAAAATATCAAGAAAAATAATTGGTAACATTTCTTAATCATTTGCTGTGAAACAGGTACTGTGTTGAGAACATCACATGAACTAACATATTTAATCTTCACACAGACTTACTACTATTCCCTTTTTCAGGAAAGGAAACTGAAGTCTTGAGAAGTTCGAAAATGTGTTTACTCTCATAGAGCTAACTGAGCATTGGACCCAGAGTATAAACAGAAACTGTCAGAATCTCTGACTTAGAATTTAAATATGCCATGAGTTTTAGAAACTAGTGAAGGAATCATGGAAAATTACTCATTTATTCCTTCATTCAGTTACTCAGGAAAGAGTTTTTACACAGAGAAATGGAAATATACAGAAGTGAGGCTAGTAAGTGATAAGATTGTAATCCCTGAGAATTTAGAAGGTCAATACAAAAAAGTCAGGGCAGTGTTTTCCGTGTAAGAATACAGACAAGATAAAGTGATTTGGTCTTGTTTTGGAGGTTTGATGAAACAGCACTGTTCAACTATGTGCCATTTCACTCTCTTACTCTCTCCTGTTGGGCACAAGAAATGGAAAATTTCATCATTGATAAAGCCCAGAAATGCAGATGCTTTAAAATAGTAAGGTTTTCTAACTGACAAAAGTATATGTTTTTGGTGTACAACATCATCATATACATATATTCATTTGACGTACAGATATATTCATTATGGAATGATGAAATCTAGTTAACTTATGTGTTATCTCACATAGTAATCATTTTTGTAGTAGGAATACTTAATTTTCTCTTAATTAACACTCTATGTGGAATCTAAAAAATTGATATCAAAGAAGTAGAGTCTAGAACACTAGTTACCAGGATCTGTTGGTGGTTTGTGGAGTAGGGGTGGAAGACTGGGCAACAGGAAGATGTATATCAAAGAATGAAAAGTTTTTGTTATATGGGAGGAAAAATTTCAGGAAATATAGTGTCCAATATGGTGACACTTGTTAATAACACTATAGTGATTTTTAATGAAAAAATTTTAATTTATTACATGTATCAACAAATTTATAAAATAATTAAAATATTGAACAAAACCTCTAAATTATTCCAAAAAGTTGTTCTATTGAGGATATATTATCATTACATATTATATATTATATTACACTACATATGTAAGGTTTCAAGTTTACTTAGTATTGTCCAAAATAAAAGTCACATTACAAGTATAAAATGAAAAAGACAAAAATTATGTAGTAAAATATTTTAAATTATAAGTCACTTAAAACAAAATATCCAAGTAGACCACTTGATACATTGAATACGAAATAAACTGATAAACAGAATTTGTTATATCCATACAATAGAATAGTATTCAATTATAAAAAACAAATGAGCTATCAAGCCATGAAAAAGCAAGAGCCTTAAATTCACATTGCTCAGTGAAAGACACCAATCTGAAAGGGCTACATATTGTAAGCTTAACTCTATGACATTCTGGAAAAGGTAAAATCAGAGAGGCAGTAGAAATAACTGGTGGCTGTCTAGGGTTCATGGGGAGACAGCGGGTATGATGGAAATGTAGGACCATAAAACATGTTTAGGACATTGAAAATATTCTGCAGGATTTTGTAATGGTGGATGCATGGCATTGGAAAGTCATATAACCATGCAACACAAACATGAAAACATAATGTAAATGATGAACTTTAATAATAAATGTATCAATAATGTTCATCAATGGTAACAAACATTCTAACTTCATAGAAGATGTTAATGACAGAAGAAATACAAGGGGTATGGAGAGGAGGAGCAATATAGGAACTCTACGTTCTATATAATTTTTCTATATGCCTCAAATTTTCCTAGAAATTAGAGGTTATTAATTTTACAAGTATAATTTTATAACAATTTTTATGTAGTGTGATTTAATGTATGTTGATCAACTTGTTAGAATGTAGTTGTTATAATTAATAGTTAAACACACAAAATTGACCAAACACCAATTATTAAAAATAGTTTTTAATTACACATGAACTATATTTTTAAAATTCACTTAAATGAATCTCAGGAAGCTTTGAACAGTAAAAGTGAACCTTTATACTCAGTAGCATTTTCTATGAATAAAATCCAGCTTCATTACAAGTCTATTAATAATATAATTTTGAAAACTAATCAAAATGTTGTTAGATTGAAGGTGTTCATAATGACAGTTGTGGTATTTTCCTATTAAATATTATGTTATTAAAGACTGAGCAGTTTGAGGAAAAAAGTCTAATGGTAGAATTTAATAATCTAAGAACATATTATCTCTAAATAAATGTTAATATTACTTAATGAAAGTAGACTTAGCAATTGATTTCTTATTTTAAAGAAAAATAGTCTTGCAGTAGACAAAACCAGTGAACAAGAAGCCTTTACCAAACAATAATACTGGTGTTTGCAACTTAAAGAATGAGCCTGAATTGACCAAACCCTGAAGTGGGAGCACAGCAGCAGCAAGTTAGGAATATCGTAGGAAAAGCCAGTGTTAAATGTCTTTTATGAGGTAACAATGTGCTGCATTCTTTGTTCTTATCACTTTCATTAATCCTCACCAGAGCTCTACTGAATTTGTAATGTGGCTGCCTTTTACAAACAAAAAAATCAGAATAGTTAACATGAAACATGATTTTAAGAGAATATGGCCCCCAAAATGACTCTGTCACACTCATTTCCCATTATATCTGTATACTCATTAAATACAACTCGACCATTTTTCTGCTATATCATTCTCTATTTCCCTGCCCCAAATGATCCTCTCATTCTTCCACTTTTCAAATTCTATAGATGTCTGTGATATTTTTCCTCCATTATCTCCTTCTCTGAATATTCTATCCACAGTAATTTCTCTTCAGAGAAATAGATATAAACTCAACAATAAAATAAAACATGTAATAATATTTGTTATGTCATTTCTAATTATTTTTCATGTAAGTCAGCCAATATGATATGAGCAATTTAAATGTACATGTTACTGTAATTGTATTTCCCCTGTTCATATGAGTGTAGAAACACTGCCATCTTCATACATTTCCTTATATCAAAGCACAGAATTCTGAACTGAAGGAACAGTAAAGCATCCCTCCATAGAAAGTTCCCAAAGTTACATAGGCATAAGCTATTTCATTAAATTAATGAGTATAAGTTTAATACCCTAATCTTCATTGTACAAGCCTGCCAAATCGCCTTATTCATCTTTGTGATCATAATTAACCTAACATTTCTAAGGCACTGGAAAAATCTGCTACCTAGGCACTACCTAGTAAATATTTGCTGAATACAATTTCAATTCAATCTATGAAAATTTTCAAGGAAAACTCAAAGAGAAATGTAAAATTAAATTTATTTTCTGGTCATATTCAATAAGTAAGATTTATTTCTATAATAATATAATGGCAAGTTAACTAACACCCGGACAAAACAGAATAGTTCTCTTTAGGGTTATTTTGCTCAGAGCAATACATTGATTAAAGTCTCATAGAACAATAGCAAAAATTATACAAAAAAACTATACAAAAATTAGATGACAGAGCATCTACTCATGAATGGCATATAAAAGATACAAGGCCTCCGGCTATTTCGTCACCATCAGTTCCATCACTCCTCCAGTCTTAGTCTTCTTCCAACCACTTTGGCTGCCCTGCCAATCTTTAGATATATTCACAAACCCCTTCTCCATTCCTTCACAATGGAGGAAAGCTTCAGCCTCACATGTTCACATGCCTTATTCTTTTGCTTAATTCAAATGTCCTGTTTTGATTTTGCTTAAAGAGACCTGCATGGCCACTCATTCTACCCTTTATCTCCTTACTGAATTTTTATTTTCCTGATAAAATATAACTTGAACTAAAATTATGTCAATTTTCTGCCACTTTCCACTAAAAAGTAAGTCCCTTTTGAGTAAGGAGTTTCTTTCATTTTGTTCTATTTTGTGTCTCCAGTGCTAAGGATAGTGCATGGCAGAGAATAATTATTAAATATTTTTAAATGAATGAATGAATGAATGAAACTCTCTATTACTAATTTTTAACTCAGAACTGCCCTGAATGTCTTTATTGAAGAGAATATTCTGGAAGTTTTCCTTTATTTGATTTTTTCCAAAACGCTTCACTTAGATTGGTTATTGTCTAATTTTATTGCAAGAACCACACAGGGACAAAGACAGGGACATTTAGGAAAAACAGTCTTGGACTTCTCCCTTCCTTTCACCCCTACAAACTCAGCCCACTGCTTCTTTTCACGTCTCTGTGGCCCCAGGAAAGAGATCCTGGATCATATGGTTAATATGGTTAATACTCGGATCATATAAGTGGAGGAAGACGAATTAACACACCACATGAGGTTTTCCCTGTGTATGTTTTCTATTTCTGATATAACAGATAATAGTATGTAATTGCTAACATATTTCATGATTAATATCTCTCTGGTAAGTTAGATTTTAGTTATTGCAATAAACAAAAGCTACCTCATGGCATTATGCTAAGAGTCACTAGACAGATGTTCAAGAAAAATTTTGATGAGATTAAAGTTACTGATATTCCAAGTATAAAAAAATCAAACTCTTATAAATTAGATTTAATGCATATTATACAAAGCCTAATATGTATTGAATTTTTATAAAATTATATTTTAGAAATATGTTTGTGGTTCCTTTTCACCAAGCCAAAAGTTCCCCACGCTGTTACAGTGGAAAGTAAATAAGTAAGGTAACAAATGTGGAGATTTCTCTCCCACTTGTAAAGCCTGAAATAGGAGCAATTAGAAAATAATCAAACACAACCAGTAGTACTTTCAGCTGCTGCTTCAGCAGCTGTTAGTACTTTAGTAATGCTTAAGCAAGCCTTCTGTTAATTTCAGATGATATTAAGTAAATCCAACAAACTTGCCATTGATGGCAGAATGAAGATGAACTTCTCAACAGGAAAATCTTCAGAAGAGCCACTGGGTCCAAAAGTGTAGTGGGATTTTTTTTAGATGAAGACTAGGGTTTAATTTTTTTCATTGTTTTATTCAACAGAATTTGATTTTGTTTTACACTCAGTTCTATAGTTCAAAGGATTAATATTCCAACACTATAATTATCACAGTGTTATCCTTTCTTACTTCCATATTTCCACAGAACTTACTAATTTTTAATGCTAATTGAGTAGTTAGTTTAGCCTCCTAGGCTAGGCAGAAAGAATTACAGTATTTTTTACACATTGATAATTTTTAAAAAGAAACTAAACTTTTACTTAAAATAATCTTATTTCGTGTATATCAGGACTCCAAAGTATAATTTAATATATCTACTAATTATGAGAATAGCAATAAAAGAAACAATGTCTGATGTTTTCTGCTCTTGATTGTGGGCATTAATGACTTACTGATTAAAATAATTACCACTTTTAAAAAATCATTTAAATGAAAAAATTCTGCCAATGATAATCACCTAGTATGACAGATATTGTTACACTGTATAATTTTGAGTGTTACATATATAAACATTCCCAAAATTTTTGTTACTGATTTTAATCTATTATATCATCTAAATACAGAGTCCACCAAAAATGTATACATACTTCAGGGAAAGAAAATCAATAAACATTTAAATATTAAATTTATTGAGACATAAGAGATTAATATGTTACCTTTAGCTTCTACAATTGCAAGAGGTGCTCAAAGTGATGGCCATGGGCTTCCATCCATTTACTAGTATGGTGAAATGCTGCTTGGGTAATCTTGGTCAAAGTGTCCATTGAAATTTTTGCACATGCATTTTCAATTGCTTATCTAAGGGCTGGCAGTGTAGTAGGTTTTTTGTGATATAAGACATCCTTTAGGGTCCCCCATAGATAAAAGTCTGCAAGTGTTAAATCAGGAGAACATGCACCTTATGCAAGTTTTTCTTTTCCTGAAGTGTATATACATTTTTCTTTGGCAGACTCTGTATTTTCTGCTAACTTCTTTTTTAACTTCCCAGTTTAAATGATATGAGATCACAACCAGTGGACCAAGAAACAGCTACTAGCACTAAGATAGATGACTATAAGCTATAAGAAACCTTCTTAATGAAATATTGAACTTATAATTCTGTTCGTGAACTTTTCTTTAGTATGTAATAGATTAAGCATGTTGAATTCAATTTAATGTAATAAATAAAGGATGCTTGCAAACAATTGTTATGAAAATTTTGCACAATCTCTACTCTCAAATTTGACATTAGTTTATTTGTATATTTATTTAGAATAACTGTCACAATAAAAACCATTCCTTCAAAATGTATTATCAAAATCCAACTATGCACCAAGCCTGAGACAAGGTATAGGATACAAAGCATTTATGAAATCTCATTTCTAAGGTTCTTACAGCAGCATCAACATGAAAACAATCAGAAATGTCAGATAAGTGCTTCAATGAAATATGTATAAGTACAGTTAGGCTACAATTTTACAGTATTCCCCAATTATTGGTCAAATTGGTTAATATAAACAGCAATTAATTATTAAAATTTACATTAATTCTGCAAATCTTGGAATTCAAATGGAGCCAACACACAAATGCTCCATAGTTAACAATAAAGAAAGTGTAATAAACTCAAGAGGGAAAAGTGACAGGTGTCATACAAGGCCTAATCAAAAACAACCATGTGTGCTTTTTTAAATCATAGTAAAATACACATTGCTTTTAATCCCCCTCAAAATAATCACCATCACTTTGAACATGCTTATCCTATCATTCTCACTTCATTCTGAAGCAGTTCTGTATGTCTTCCTTTCTTCTTTCATGAGTGTCTTTAACAGGTGTGATAAGAATTATGGTGACTGCTGTTTTCCAGGGCCATTCAAGTGAAAGGCAAGCTTGTAAAAACATTACCATTATGACATGTCTTCATTCACCTTATTCACCTGACTTGTCACTGTGGGACCTCTGATTCTCCCTCACAGTGAAAATGACCATGAAAAGTAAACATTTAGAATTGTTTCAGGATATAGACACAGGCACAATACCACAATTAAAGAAACTCAAAGAAGACTTCCAAAATTGTTTCAGAAATTGGTAAAAATATGGGATAAGTATGTTTGAAGTTATAGGGAGTATTTTGGGGGTGATTAACCATAATCTTTAACTGTATTTGGATTTTGATAACACTACTTTTTGGTAATCCACATTATAATTCTTGATTTTCTATTTGTAAGTTCTGAGTTTACAAAATGCTGAGAAGTTACTTTTCAATATTGAAGGAATAAGATAAGATGACATGTGGTTAGAGCTTACAAGCTATATAACTAAACTGGAAAACACTCCTAGATTATACCTCTGTAACCTTTCTCCAGCCAAAATCAAATAAATATTAGACAGTGTTTTTCTATAGCCTGATTATTCTATTTTATATTATTTTGTTTTATTTTTTATTAGTACATAATGTTTCCATTCCTTGTGGAGAGTTGGTACATGTACACATATTCATTCTTTTTTTCATCCCCCCATCGCTTGATCCCTTTCCTATCTGAGAAACAACTATCTCCCTAATTGCTATTATCCACCTTTTATTTTGCTCTTTATTTATATGTTTGATTTCTCATATTAGAGGAAACATCTAATATTTAAGCTGGAGTGTAAGATTTATTTCACCTAATGTTATGGTCTTAAAGTGCATCCATTTTCCTACAAATGGCTCAAACTTATTCTTACCTGAAAGCATGCATTAGGCATATTTAAGTACTATAGAGAACAAATCATAACAAGAGCTTCAGTATACCTTCTAACAGAACAAGGATAACTTTTTACTATATAGAATAAACCTTTGCTTGAACTTTCACATGGTTAATTACTAAACGTATCTTATGAGTCAAATGTAAAATGTAAATTTCATGTTTATATATTTCCAAATCTATTATATATTCATAATCAGAACAAATACAGAATATATAATGTATTGATATTTGTTGAGCAGGTGAATTTAACATACACTGTATTAAAATACTCTAATAAAAATATTCAAACACATATCTAAGCAGCTAGTCATTACTTAAAGTACAAGTAGATATTTTTACAATTAATTTGATAAAATATTTATAACATGATTTATCTTGTTCCAGTTTTCAGTAAAATTTCTGAACCTATATAATTTAATTAAGAGTTTAAGCTTTTAATTAAAAATATTGAATATATGTTAGAAATTCTGAAATGTAAGAGAACTTAAAGTCCTGCCATCTGCTTGAAATCATTCATTCACTAATTTATTTGTCAAATTAGTATTGAACAAATTAGTACTGAAATTAGTATTCACTAGTTTGTTCAACAAATATTTATTATTGAGTGCTCTGTAATAGCCTGCTTAGATGTTTATAATATGGCAAAAGCCAAACAAAGCGAAGTAAACACACCCTAATTATAAAATAATTGGAAAATATAATTTCAAGTAGAGAAGAGCACAATAAAGGAAAGTTAACACAGAGGAGAATAAGAGAATAAACATAGAGGTTCTTTTTTTAGTTAATTTTATCGGTACATTTTAGGTATACAATATAATGAAATTCATCATTGGAGATTTGTGCCTTTACAAAGGTACAAACATATTTACCTTTTACCTCTCCTATTTCCTCCCACTTCAACTATGCTGTTGATCTCCCTCAGAAAACTCAGAAATATTACACAGAAGCAAACTACAGGTAATCCAACATGGACTAGAGTAGGAATGGTGTCAGAGGTGCTTAGAGGACTGACTGAAGTCACAGGTACCCTGGAATGCAGGAAGGTCCTACACCCTGAATCTTTTGGAAAGAAAATGCTGGTAGATCAAACCTAGTAAGTATATCATTGTAGCAGGGAAACAGAGCTAGTTCAGCTGATCCACATCACTCCTTCCTGAGAGCACCACCTGCACAGCACTCCAGTTAACCTTAGGGAGAAAATGCACTAACAATTACCTCAGATACTGAACTCCTGGGTCAGACCCTGGGCATACCAGTACCTTACGTATCAGCTCTAATCTGTGCACAGGAAAAACCTCCACCCAGCAGCACTATCTCAAGCATTCATTGAAGGGAAGTGAATCCTCTCTCCATCCAGAGCAGAGAGAAGATAAATGGGTGAACAGGGACTGCAGATTCCCCAGGGCACACACTCACTGCTGGATGCAGGCTGCTGCCTGAGAATGAATCTCCAATTCCTGGTTCCATGCCAGTCCTGGGGTCTCCTGCAGACTCCCCACTAGCACTCATTGAGGGCAGGGTAACTATTCACACACACACACACATGCACACACACACACATGCACACACACACACACACACACACACCCTGGGCAGAGAGAGGATAAAAGAGCAAACACGGACTGCAAACAGGGTCTGCAGATTCCCACAGCTGTACACTCACACCCCCCAGAGATCTGTGGACTCCTTCCTGAGACTGAATCAGTATTTCTTGCAATTCCACACCAGCCATTTCCCACTCTTGCAAACTCCCCAGGGTGTGAACACCTTTGTGGATCCCTGAGGATCCCCACCAAAGCATGAGTGTACTCGCCACTCTGTGGTCCCCCTCTGCCTATTGACCCCAATCATCGCTCCAGGGGTGGGTGGGGGTAAGGGAAGTGTCCTAAGCCAAAAACAGGGCCATCATCAGAATCTGCCTTCAAGCCAGCAGAATAAAGTCCTGAGACTGGGTAAGCTTGGGTTTTGCATTGGAAAGGAAAGAGGTGATTTTAGTGGGACTGTATATAATCAGTCCACATTCAAAGCAAGAACAGAATAGTGTAAACACCCAGGGTTTTTGGTAAAGTGGTCACATGTGAGTGATACATATATCCCCTGGTCAGAGTATCTGAACTGAGTTCCTGCTGTTTTCTGTGTTCTAGGGGTTTTTTCCCCTTTTGGTTTGATTAAGTGGGTATCTGTGTTTGCTCCCTCTTCTCCTCTCACTAATTTATTTAACTCAAGCTCTCATAGGAATATTATTATCTTATTTCTTACTTGTGTCTTAATTGTTAAGTTCTTCATCTCAAGTTTTTAGTTCACCATATTCTGCTCTCTCTCAGTCACTCATCTTCTCTTGTACTAACCCTCTATCCTCTCCATTCTATTCCTTTTGCTCTTATCTTATATAGCAACCTATCTTTGTTTGTTTCTTTTCCACATTAAAGTGCACAAACTTACCAACATTTTCTGACAGCCTCATAACGTTCCTTAATCCCAAAGTGCACCTCGCTCATCCTATAGCTCATCCTCACCTCCACAAATACCTTCTAAAAACCTCAACACTAACCCTTCAATCCAACTAAACCCATCCAATAAAATCTAGCTCCATATCTAATTTTTTCTTACTATTCTTGCTATCAATCTCCCAGTTTAGTGACTTAAATTCCACTTTCACCCATCCCTCAATCTCTTCCTTCCATTTCTTCTGCCATATTATTGAACAACTGCTAATAACAATTGACCATAGGCTGCAAAAAGTATCAATAAAGAGTTAAAGTGTAAAGGCAAAATCTATCACATATAAGTGATGAATAATTAGACTTATTGTCTTCCCTCAAAACACAGGGTCACAGTCCAAATCACCTAATTTATTTAAGTGAAGGTGTAAATACTATCTCTGGACAAATGAAGCTGAAAGGAAGTCATAGGGAAGCAGTACCTTCTTAAAATTATCTTCATATCAATTATAATTTATATTCATCCTACTAGACCTCAACGCTTAGAACCAAAAAAGGGGGAGGGATAAAAATCGAAAGCATAAAACAGACATAGATACACATAGGATCATGGGAAAACAAAGCAACAAAACATCTCTAAGGTCCCTCAACTATCCCAAGGCAGATCTAAGAGGTACAAATGGAAAGAAAAGCAAACACCAAGTAGCAGAGTTGTACAAACTATATAAAGAAGAGACGAAAAAGCTTCACATGACCCAAAAGTTGATGGAATTATCACACAACATGACCAATGTGGACTTGAGGGAAACAAATAAATAACTGGAAGACCTGACCAAATTGGTTCAAAAGATGAAGGACAAATTCATCAAAGATATAAAAACCACAGAAAGCTATCAGGCAGGATTCACAGATAAGAAAATATGTATACAATTCATTAATTGGAGAAACCATTAATGTGAAAACAGGTTGTCTGAAATAGAGGATAAAATAGCAAATTATGATGTACTCAGAGAAGCCTCAAAAAAAGAAAAGAGAACAAAAAAGCTCAGTCAAAAGCTATTAGGCTGGAGATTTACCTCAGTGGTTCTACCACCTGCCTCACAAGCACAAGGTCCCGAGTTCGATCCCAGGTACCAAAAAACAAAAAACAACAAAAGCTAATAGATGACACTATGAATACCAAACTAAGACTATCTGGAGGAGACAGAAACTAGAAGATAATACACATAAAGTAATTTGTTTGCAGAAAATATAATAGAAAATTTCTCAAATATGAGAAAAGAGGTTACACTAAGCAAGGTTTCCAGAATACCAACCATGATGAAAAAAAGAGAGACTTCATAAGATACATCATAATTAAAATACCAGATATCAAAAACAATTTTAAGCAGTTAGAAAAGAACAAAGAATCACACATAAAGATAAACCCATTAGAATTACAGCAGACTTCTCAACACAAACTTTAAAGGCCAAAAGATCTTTGAGTGAAGTATTTCTAGCAGCGAAAGCAAACAACTTCCAATCCAGATTAACATATCTTACAAAATATTCCTTCAAAAAAGATGGAAAAATAAGGACATTCCATGAAAAAGAACTACTCAAGAGATTTATGAATACCAAAATCACTTTTTAGAAATACTGCTTAAATAAATACAAAAGAATCAAAATCACCCTTCCAATAATCCTTCCAATTTGTAATTGTAAATAGGCTATGTGCTCCCAAAAGGGGGCAGTTAAATAAGGCAGTATACAACAAAAAAGATTTAGTATGCATGCATGATTAAGTTGCATTTTCTCATGTTTTCAATGAAATGGAAATGCAGACTAGTAACTTTTAATGAATAATGAAATGTAAAATACTAAAAATCAATTTCAATAACAATCTACGAAGGGGAATCTGTGACTTAAATGGATCTTTGTAACAAAATTACAGATTTAAACAAGTAAATTATAATGAATAAATAATATAAGACAATTAGGAAAATGTACATAAATAGTATAGATTGGAGACGACTTAATCAAAATGCTTTTCATGTGAAAATGGCAGTATGAGCTTTTCCCCTAGTCCATTTCTTTTAGTATGAAATATATATACATGATATGTAATGAAGTCTGAGATCTGTTTCCAAATAATGAAAGTGGGAAGGAAATAGGCAAAGTAAAGAAGAAATTGGATTAGCTATAAATTTGTATTTTTTGAAGCTTGGTAATGTATACCTGGAACTGCACTTCATTTTTCTATTTGTACATGTTTGAAAAGTTTTATAATATAAAGTTCAGAAGTATAAAACCAATAAGAGAAAAAACAAACAAAATGTCAGCAGTATTTATCTCCAGGAGACATATGATTATTTTAATAGTATTTCTATATTTTATGATTCTTTACAATGAGAATATAATACTTATTTTAATAAAGAAAGAATATATGAAATGCCATGTAAATGCATATATTCTTTCATGAAATTTTTAGAAGCATGAAGTTATTCCATAGAATTTCATGGTAATTATTTTTAAGGATATAATATTGAGGTACATAGAGAAAAAAATATAGTTAACCTGAACTTCAGCACAAAAGCAACTCTTTTCTGAAAATAAACTACTGAAACATGAAATAAGTAGTTATAATATTATTTTGTTTTGTTTCTAGTGTCTGAAATGAAGCTAATGTATTTCATTTTTTGAGGACAAAGATAAATAAGCTTCTTTACCAGAAATATATTTAAATCTGAATATCTGAGATGGAATCTCTGATATCAAATATTAAGTTCTGTGTTAGACAAAATGTTTGCTACTATATTTAAAGGCTACCAATCCTTATCTCTCTCTGTGTGTGCATGCAGTTTTTCCAGGAATAAGGGGGAGCAATAATCAACCAGATTATCTTTCTATTTAGATGTAAAAAATGAGACTGGAAGCAAATACAAAATTATAAAACCTATCAAGTATCCATGATTGCAGATGGTAATTACCATTACTTTTACTTACTTAAAAATTTCACATGAATATATCTCATAGTAAAGCAAAATAAATTTCTCTTTTCTCAACTGTGAAATAGTATAACAGAATGTATCAATCAGTATTTACTGGTAGACTAAGCAGAGTGAGGCTGCAAATACATTTAAACAAGATCTCTCCCAGAGCTTATGGAAGATTCCTTGAAGCAAGAAATACCCAGAGGAATGACAAGACCACAATGAATTATGTAAGAAAGAGATCAGTGCAGCTGTTACAAAAAGATTCAGCAGATATTTGAGACAAAGTATGAGGGAGAAAATCTAATACAACAATTAATAAACAGATTCAGAGATCTTTAGTGACCTAAAACTGTCCATTCAGCCATCATAGTCTGTTTTTGTATTTGGTCATCCCAGAAAAAGGCACATTCAAGCTGCCAACCTGTAGCTTTCCAACAGCGGGCCAAATATACAGGCCATTAGCACTAGCTTGAGTAGTAGCTAAAATGATGAGACTGTCTTTGAGTTCTGGTCACTCATTAGATAGCTTCCATCCAGTTCTTCATCTTTATTGGTTTTGCTGCACTAGACGGTGATAATAGCCCAATGGACACACCATGGTGCTTTCATCTGTCAGTAAAACAGGGTTATATATTTTTTTTAAAACCCTTATGAATCTAAAATATTTTGAGTCATTGATTTTATTTTAAACTAGGGTGAAGAGGTAACATACTCTTCAAGGCCATATCTAACACTTTTTCTCTAAAACCAAGATATCATGACTCTTTATACTATGTCATGACTCTTTAATATACTGTTTCTGCTTGAAATCATTTCACTCACTTTTCAAAAGTTTTCTTTCTATATGCAAGTGAAACTTCTGGAGTTCAAAATAACTTACTCAAAAGTTAAGCATGTCAGACCATGAAAACACACAATTTCTGGACCCATGAAGTCTTCTGCGTTATTCTAATGATTATGCATCTTCTTCCCTCCTTTCTTAGTTACCATTTATACAGTAAATCTCCTCCCTACTTCTTTTTTTTGGACTGGGGATCAAACTCAGGACCTTGCATGTGTGAGGCAGGCGGCAGCACCACTGAGCTAAATCCCCAGCCCTCCTTTCTGCTTGTTGTTTGGCTGTTATGCATTCTGTAACAAGTAAGGCAGTGGAAAAACTTTTAATCTTACCCCTCACTCATTACTTGGGTAAGAGCACTGATTGTTAGATCCACAAAAAATATTCTTATTCACCAAACAGCCCATGGAACTCTTGTCCTTCATCTTCCTGCAACCATTGTCCTCAGTCCATTGCTACTGAAAGTTTTTAGAAGATTTTACAGTCTAAGTAACTAAAATGATTTGTCCTTAGATGCCTCTCAATTAGTCTATGGCCTCATAAGTCTTCTCTATGTCTCTGTTTTTCAGAATGACATAGATTTTTTTTTTCCTGACCTATCATGTCACTTATTTAGGATACACAAGATTTAAATGCTACATATTTTCCCCAGAACTTTTTAAAAAATATTTTTTCCTAAAAAATCATCCTCAGTCATTATCTTAAAAATATTTTACTGCAAGTCCTTCTATTTTCTTTTTCTTGAAATTGTGATATGTAGGTAGTGGAGCTTAACATCTTCCATGTCTCCTGGTTCTTTCAAAACTTGGCTTTTTGTCCTTCTATACCATTTATTAAGAGAATCAATAAGTATTTTTTTCCAATCAACTAACACTGTCATTGTGTTCAGTATATCCTGTGTACCGAGTTCCTTTTTATTTTCATCAATACCTTTTCAAACTTTCATTTTTCTCTCAATGTATTTAGCTATTATTCTTTTATATTTATTTTACTAGAATTTTTTCTTCTTTAATTATATATATTTGAGATATTTTGCCTTTTAGTTTCTTCTTTAAAATATTTGTCAGTCACACAAAATATATTTCATAAAGATTAAATTAGTATTTTATTTTTTAAAAATTAAAAAAAAAATTTTTTTGGTACTGAGGATCGAACTCGGGACCTTGTGCTTGTGTGGTAGGTGCCGGAACCACTGAGCTAAATTCCCAGCTAAATTAATATTTTAACTGTTAATTTTCACAACAGTGTTTAATATCAAGATATAAGTTAACATGTTTTTATAGCATGTTTTGCTTTGTTTTTCTTCTCTTTCATTCTCCATTTCTCTTTCTTATAACACTATGCCCTTGGGCATTCTGTTGTTTCTTCCTCTCAGTAGCCTCTTCCTAGTCTTCCAATCCATAACTATATTTTATAAGGGTGAATTGTAGTTCATATCCCATCATTATATTAGCAGAATTTCTTAACCACTATGAAACAATTAGCTACCTTAACAAAGTTCCTATTTCTATAGCTAATTCGTATTTTCACTCTCTTAGTTACACAGTTTTGAAATAAGCCAAAGCCTAACCTCCAGTATTTCTATAAGCAAGAAAGACTACAGTCAACCACTTTGTTTCTAGCCATGAGTCCCTGTCCATTCTTGGATCTACACGGACCATATTTAAATCCTGTAAAATTCTAGATTAGCATGCAGTACTTTTAGAGGCTTACAGTTTTACTTGGGGTTTACATAATTTGCTTATTTTGCATAGATTTTTGTTTTGGGTATTATCAAAGGAATACCTGTGAAAGTTTGTTTTACTATACCATATTGACAAGAAATAAAAAAGCAATACATTTTACTAAATTTACTATATGTACTATCTCTATTGGCGGTTACAATTAGTAGAGGTAAGCCTAGAAAATGTACTTCAAAAAGAGGACAGGAGTTAGAGCAGGAAAAAGGGGAAGGGAGGGAAGGAGAGTGGGTAGGAGGGAGGAAGAGAGATGAGCAAATTCTTTGATTCTGTTAGTTGAAAATTAACCATAGGTGAACTCTGCGGTAACAGGAATAGCTAATGAAGCCAACTGGGTAAAGAAGTCTCCCAGCGAGAGGAAACCAAAACACTGGGAGGCAAGAGAAAGGAATTTTTGAATTCATTTTTATTTTATTACTACGTATGTATACAGTTGTCATTGTTTATCTGTACTTACAGACATCTCTGTGTGTTACACAGAGCAATAGGTTTGTTTTGTAGTATTCACACATGCATGTAAGATGCTGTTATCATACTCCCCCCATTGTTCCTTCACTCTCCTCTTCATCTTCTCCCTGATTCCTCTCTTCTTCTCTAAGAGCCAGCCTTTTCTATTTTTATGTTCTCTCTGTCTCTGTGCGTCTCTGTGTGTCTCTATCTCTGACTCCCTCTGTCTCTCTCTCTCACTCCCACGACCCCCCCCAGTCTCTTCTGCCAGTCACATTCCACATATGAGAGAAAATGTTATATTTGTCTTTTTGAGCCTGGCTTATTTCATTTCACATGGCAACCTCTGATTTTTTCCTGCTTTATGGCTGTGTATATCTACCACATTTTCTTCATTCATCCCTCTGTTGATGGGCACTTCAGCTGCTTCCATAGCTGCTGCACCAGGTCATTTTTGAATATAAAAATGTATTTGGAAAAAAACGCTGATGATTATAAGAGAAAAATAAAGAGGAATCATGTCCAAAAATTCCTGAATAGATAAGTTGGAATGGAATAGGAAAATGAAAATGAGTAACCTTAAGTATACCAGTCAATTTCTCCATTAAATATAGAAGGAGAGAGAGAATGTTTGCTTGACAATTTGATTTGTGAAGAATGGGTGTGTTATTCTCATATTGTTTCTACTTCTTCTGGAACCATTAAACAAGCTTGTATATTATAAAGTATTGTGTTTTATGTCCAGAATCTTGGCCCCCAGTCTCATGCACTCATAGATGGGGCATTTGCAAGGTGATGGATTATGGGGTGTCATAGCTGACTCGCTGTTCAGGAGGTGGGGTCTAGCCAGAAAAGGAAAAGGAAGGTCACTGGGGAGGTGAGCTGTGTATGTCCCCGATCAGCTCCTCCCTGATCTCCCTCCTCCCCAGATGCCATGAGGTGAGCAGCTGTGCCGAGCCATGTCCTTCTGCCATGCCTTCCTGCTTTAAATCCAGCTGACTATGAAGGAATGGAAACATAAACCAAAGTAAATCTCTGCTCCTTTAATTTGAGGGGGTCAGGTATGGGGTCTCAGAAAAGAAAGTGATTGATACACAAAGTAAAGAGGGACAGATGGACTTCAGAATTAGAAAGAGAAGATCAAAGTTTCTTGCAGAGTATAGTGTGGTGGCTAGACAGACTCAGTAGAGTCTGTGACTGTAAACAGTTCATTTGAGCTGGTTAACTGCAATTCATAGTCGTTCTACTCTCACTTGGTTGATGTTTATCCATCCTAGTGTACTATTCTAGTCAGGTACAGTGAAGGAGACAAAGGTAATTGTAATGAGTAAAGTTTTGAAGGGGTAAGTGCTGTGAGACAACAGAAGAAAAATAAATAACACTGGAAGAGAATGGATATAACAGTAAGGCATATAAAATAGTTAGGTAGATAGGGAGAAATATGAGGAGAAAAATAAATGATCAGTCATCTTGTTTGATGGGGTCAAAATAAAATGTAGTGAAGTCAACTGAATTTATAAGTAAGAAAGACACAAGTTAATTATCTAAATTATTGATCAAAACATCAGTGCACTTTGGGTTATGATAATAGTAATGATGTAATTATAGAACTGTATGGCTGAGAGGTCCCTAGAAGTGAAGAATCTAAGAAAGTTGTGTTCCTGGGGATGGTTATTTATTCCATAAGGACACTAAGTTCACCAAGAATAATGAAATTTAATGTTTCCAAATGAAAGGCTATGGTAGTTGGGAAAATACACAATGGATGAGTAATTGTAATGAGGAAGTGAGTAGGTAGTAACACCAGAAGGGAAGGGACAGTATACAAAGAAATTAGGCTCAAGGAAGTATGTTTTTTTCTAAGTGCTAGAGAAGTAATGAATTACAAACAGTAATGGAGATTATGGTTAGCATTAGAGATATTCAGCTACATTCCAGTTTTCTGTTTGTGAGTACAAGGAAGATTGCACTTCATCCCTCCCTTGATGTTGATGCAAAACAATATGATTAAATTTGCCCAAAAGAACATTTGCAGAAATGCTATACTTTCACTTCTAGAATGAACCTTTTCAGAGAGAAGGTGTAATTCACAGTGTGCCTCCCTTTCACTTCCCAGAAGTGAAAGCACATCACGTGGTAGTGGCTCCATAGCTTGGACCTTGAATAAAAAGCATGGATTAGAGTCCTCTGCTGACCTATGATCTATACAGAGGGGGAATTAGAAAATTACTAAGAGTTTTGATCTTAAGATGGTAGAATAAGCTAGCACATGCTGCCTGCCCTGATTGAACCAAATCCACAGAGTAAGCATAGTTTGACAGATAGAGTGCCAGCATTGACAGGGCTCCAGAATGAGTAGTTTTAATAGAAGAGAGGGCAAAGAAGATAAGAAATAATCAAGGAATAAGTTGTAATTGAAAGGAAAATATTAATGACTAAGTAGTCTGGAAATCTCGGGAAGATAATGACTGAACTGGAAGAAAAGAAAAGAGTGGTAAGATTCTCATAGCAAAGTCAACACAGCTCAATGTATTCTGGAATCTTAAAAATATACAGGAGGAATTTTGATTTCTGGAGACGTAGAAGTTTTACAAAATCTATTAATAATACACTTTAAAAAAATGTTTTAAACTTTCTCATGGCTTTCCACTAAATTCTCAGAAACACTGAGATATTATGAATGGGACTGAGTATCAACCCCCTACTTTACTCTTATGGCTTACGTCTAGAATGGCCCCCAAAAACCTTGTTGTTGAGAAATGGACCTTGGGGAAGTGATTGGATAATGAGGTGCTAAATTCCTCAGTGGATTGATCCACTGAAACTTTCATAGGTAAATGTGCTGTTAGGAGATGAGAACTGGTTGGAAGAGGTTTGTAGCTGGGGTGGTGCCTTTAATAGGTATAAATCCTTCCCTTGCTCCTCCCACTTTTGTATGCCTTCTGGTTGCCATAAGGTGAGAAGCTTTCCTTCTTGCCATACTATTCCACTGTGTCGTTTCTACCTTAGAGTCAGCCATGATCCAAGTTAAACCTTTTCTCCTTTAAGTGTGGGTGTCTGGTATTGTGTCCAGTAGCAGGAAAACTGCCCAATACCTTTTCCTTTACATTGACTTCATTTGTTCTAGACAAAGTAGAAGAAAAAAACCACATTGTTTTGGAGGGGTTATCTTTCAACATAGAATGAAAATATATTTAAGAATAATGAACTGAAGAATAAATAACCATGAAGTAAGCAAAGATATGTCAAACCTTTACTAACTTATCCAAGTTTTAATTGACATTTAAACAAAAAGCATTGTCCTTGATAATCCTGAACTTTTGTCTATTAAAGTACCTGTTCTGTACTGATATTTTTATTGTTTTAAAATTGACTTTAATACACATGTACAAATATGTATGTTACATTTATGTATTCATAAATATTTATATGTATGTATATAAAATCATTTGTGTGTATAGTTGTAATAGTCAAGAAACTAAAGTCAAGTTTCTTTCTTAGACATTCCTTGATTTGTACAGAGACAACATGAAAACATTTCAGAACACTAGTATTATTTTTCTTGCATAGTGCATATTCCATTTTAATTAGCCAATTTAACCTCAGCTGTTATGACAGATCTTAACATTAAAAATTTATGTAAAGTAATGTATGGAGATGAATGTCTCTATAATAACATAGAAGTAAAACATTGTTCACATTGTATGGTAACCTGAAAACACTGAGTGGCAACAGGATTCATTATAATTTCAAAAATTCTTTACACGGTGACAGATTGATTTGAAAACAGAAGTACACTGGGTGTTTTGTTATTATGGCTATTCCTGGCAGTTATCCAGGGATTACAACTGTACAACCTTACAAGCAGCATAGAAATTGAGTATTTTTAAAAGGATCTCAGCGGGGTAATGAAGAGTGCACATTAATTCTCGCTGTGCATTGATGAGTTTTCTTTGAACGTTGCCAACGTTTAAACAATGGTGACAGGTCTCTGGCACTTTCAGAATATGTGGGTCCTGAGCAATGCTTCAGCATTTGTGTGTGTGTGTGTGTGTGTTTATTTGTTCTTTTCTGTTTGTTTTTTTGTTTTGTTTTGCTTTTTGCTTTTGTAAAAAACCCCACATTTTAATCATTTAGAATGGTTATTATTTTTATTAGATCTGAGGACTTAAAGCTTATGAAATATTAAAACACAATCTTTACCACAATTATCATCTAAAGAAAAAGAATCTAGAGTGCATCTCAAATTGATCTTTATTGTTAAGTATTTCAGCCCCAACGTAAAAAAAAAATGTTGGAAACTTTTTAAAGACATCATGAAAGAGAATGTACACACTGGATCGCATTAGATTAGATATTTTTCCCTACAAAAAGACAATTGCATTTTTCAAGTAATATTACTATTAAAACAAATAAATTCTCCTAATTATTTTTCAATTCTTAACTTAGCAAATATGGACTTCAACTTTATGTATATCTGAAATGATATTTATAAGTGTAATGTTGATACGAAAGTGAGAGAACCTTATATCCTGTATATTATATAATTCTAGAAAAAATATAATCCTACAAAACAAAGTCTGTTATATAGTATATGTGCTTCTGAAGCAAGCACACAAGGTCTGTTATATAATAAAAAATAACAGTATATGAAAATTAAAGCAAGTGGTCTGTTAACTATGTTCAATCTAAACCAATGATAATCATATAAAATAATACAAATAGGTTATTTGAACTAAAATAATAACAGATGTCACCAGGGTTCTAACCAGTTTAAGCTTTCTAACAAACTTGCATTGATTTGCAGAAAAATAAAATACTGACTTACTGATTGCTTGTTAAAATATCCATAAAAGCCATTAAAATAATTTAAAAATATAAAACTTACAACTTCAAACAATGGTGGAAAATACCAATGAGTGAAATGGAAACTTCAGTCCAAAAATTCAAGTAAATAAAAAGGGAAACAAATTTAGGAAACAGAAATGAAATTTTCATAGAAGAGGATTATTGATATTAGTAATCCCTTATCAATGGAATCAAGACAGTTTTTTAATGATAGTCCACTCATATGCAATGTAATACTTTTAAGATATTATCTGTCTTGTGTGAGCAGACAGGTGAAGGTCTACCTAGAAAAATGAAAGGGGAAAAAAGCAATATATGTGGATATTTCTACTGATGAAAGGATGCCCTAGTTCTCAGTGCCCTGTGCTAGTACTTAACAAGGAAACAGCACCATCACATGTGACAAGAGAGTTTATCCAGGCTTTATTTTTCTCTTGTTCATATATTTGTTAAGTCTGCTTCTAATTCTACCTATCCTTGTTGCACTCACACTGAAAATTAATATTCCTTTGGAAAATCAATTCTTATATTTATTAGTTCAATAAGCCCTAATGAATAATAAATGTTGGGGAACTGAATGATTATGGTCCATATGCAGAATCAAGAAAGCCCACTAGGAATTTCTGCCACATATGGCTTTGCTAAGCAACTAGCACCTGTTTTAAACATGCTAAGCTCAAATTTTTCCTCAATTCATAAGAGCTCATAAATCAGATTATTATAAACATAGCTTAAAAAACAGACTTTTGAAATTATTTAAATGCTACTTTTAAATAGACATAAAATTACCCAGGTTGTATAATGCTTTGTGTACTTGCTTGTCTAGGAAAGCAAGTAAAATGTATGTGAGGAATTTTACAGTAGGTAAAAGATAGGAAATAAGACAAAAAAATGATAAAATAAGGTAAAAGACAATGCAAGGTAAATGCATGATGCTTCAGAGGGGATAAAGAGGTGGCAATGAGGCTCACTGAAGAGTGAGGACTCATTTCAACTTCTGAAAAGGGGAAAAGAGAGCAAAAGTACTTCACTAGTAAGGGAGTTTTTGCAGCATTTAAGGCACAGAACCCGCATGAGTAGTTTGGGAGACATGAAATTCATACTGTTGAGTGACTGTCATACAAATTATAAAATTAACATGACAGCATCAATATAGTTACAAAATTTTCAGTGGAGGTTAGATTATATGCATTAACTACATAACAGTCTCAAAGAGTGAAATACATATAAAAAAACTAGAAAAGGTCCATCTAAAAAGATTGTATTAAAAGGTACTTAAAAGATAAAACCTCAGTTGACCAAAAGGAGTTACCCTTCAGTATGTTGATGCTAAAACTCTCTCTTTTATATTACTGATCATTGGATTACTGAGCTCATTATTTATATTACACCCTTACACTGAGGACAAGCTATACTTTGATAGGGTGCATAAGAAACTAAATCTCATTTGAGTTACACAAATATGATGGTGACAATTCTGATTTTTGTCTAATATTTCTCAGGGTTTAAGGACAAAATCACTTTGTTTAAGTACCTTATGCTGAGTATTTTCTATAACAGATGCCCTTACATTACCCCATGTGATACAAGGGGTGACCAAAACCTGTCTCTTTTTAAATAAATGTAAAGTAAATGACACCCTACCACTAATTTCCCTCAATACCCCCCACATACACTTCGAACACACTCAACACATTTTTCTTCCCACTTTCTGCTGGTTCCTGGAAGTCCACTTTTGTGAGGGTCTCTACATATTGTCATCCAAAGTACAGTCAATGATGCTACAGAGTGCTAACCAAGGGAAAGGCAAGCTTAAGATCACAGTGTGTGTCCAGACACCTCATTTACCAGATCTGGCACTGTATCACTTCCTGGCTCTTACCTAAAGTTAAAATTATCATGAAAGATAAACATTTTAATTGATTTAAGATATTTAGTCAGCAGCATCAGCACAACTAAAGATGCTCGTGAAAGAGGATTTCCAAAATTGTTTCAGAAAGTGGCAAGAGAAATGAAATGTGCTCTCTAAGTGGAGGGAAGGGATCACTGTGAGTGGGATTAATGTCAATGTGTCTTTTACTGTAATATTCTTTTTTACAAAATTTAAGCATTCATCATTTTTATCACACCTTATTCATTATCTGATATATCTGAGAGTATCTGGTTGAGAAACTTTTGAACATGACTTCTAATAAATCTACATTTGGAATATTGTGTGTTTGGTAATGTCTTGATCAATTATTCCATAGCTATGATTTATTTCTCTATGCTAAAATTCTACCTAAATTTCAATAATATCACCAAATTTTATTTTTCAAAATTAATGTATGATAGTTTCATAGCTATGATTTACACTAATGGCAATTACAAAGTAAAGTTTATTATACTCATGTAAAATGGAAAAAGAAGCCAGGAAAATGTCTATTTATTCTATTGATATTTAGTGATCATCTATACCCTGTGGTAGACATTATGAGAGAGATCAAGAACACCAGAAAAATATTCCTACCTAAATTGAGAAGTTGGTATCTACATAGAAGGGACAAGACACAGATATTACTAGTTGGAATATACTGCTTAGGAAATTTAGTTGAGGCACATTGTTATTTATAAGTAATGTTATAGGTAGAGTGGTCACTTATTACATGTTAGCATCATGGTAAGTATTACAAATATAGTTCCCACCTCCCTAGAATTTATATTGTAACTGTGAAAATAATTTAAAGGTTATATATTGAAAGATGAAAGTGATGTTAGAGAAAATATTTTAACTCTAAAATTTGGTAAAAGAATATTATGTTCTTAATTTTAAGTTAAATATTGTCAAACAAACAAGTAAATAGATTTGTAGAATAAGTAAGTGCTCAACACTGCTGATCTACCAATGACCCGTGTTGAATATGTTTAAATTGTTTTTTATGAGATGAATATAATCTCAGTTAAATATGTAAAAAATAAACTCCATTTAAATGCCTATATTATTATCAAACTAAATATCCAGAAGTCAATAAACCATAAAATATAACTACCTCTTTTTTCCAAAAATATGACCTACCTGGGAAACAAATTTTAGCATGATTTTAGAAGAGACATCCCCTGAAAATGTGTTGTTTTGCATCTTTTTTTGCTCCAAAACTGGGAGCTCATTTTCAGGGGATGTCTTTTCTAAAATCATGCTAGAACTTGCTTTCTAAGTAGGTCTTATTTTCCCATAAACATGGTAGAATTATCTGACAAAAGGGGCCGGGAATTTAGCTCAGTGGTTCTGCTGCCTGCCTTGCAAGTGCAAGGACCCGAGTTCGATCCCCAATACCATTAAAAAAAAAAAAAATTATCTGGCAATTATCTAGATAAAAATACATGAATTTGGCATAAAACAATAGTGGTTTAATGTTAGTATTATTCACATTACCAAATCAAAGTATGTTTATAGTTTTTTAATTGATTAAAATATATCCATTGTCTCCTTATTGAAAGAAAAGAGAAATATAAATTTCTTATTTTAATCCTCTTTTTAAAATTTTATGAATCAGATCAGATTTTAAATTGTTTTTTAATAGCTTCAAATGAACCTAAGTTGTAGCTCATTGGTTCAGTCATGTGTGTTTTTATTTAAAATAACAACCCTGAGGTATAATTATGTGCTGAAATTAACTGCAACCCTAAAAATAATGATTTCAAAAGAACATCTCTTTCTTTTTATAAGTCAAGCTTAAGAACTTCTCTGGCTCGTTCCTTCCAAACCAGGAATAATGCAACTTGCATTTCCCAAAATATCTTTGGAATATCTCTATTTTATCAGTTCCTAAAGTACATAAAAATATCTAATTTCTATCTCACCTAGGACTTACTTTTATATCTTCAGTGCCTGAAACTGTGATTGACACAAAACACTGAATTAATAATGCTGAATTACACTTGTAATGATACCATGAAGAATATCTTATTATAACAGTTTCATTATTTCCATTATTCAAATTTCTTTGAAAAGAAACTTAACAATTTCATATGAAATGAAAACCAACTCACAGTTAACAAAGAAATTATACTTTTGTATTTAGAAATTCCATACTATGATTTTCCTTTTATTAAAATTTTTTTCACTTTTGTTTAGAGGTTTGCTTTGTTTTATTTCTGTTTAGATCATCTCTGTGTTCTAAAGAAAATGTCTCCTTTGAAATGTCACATTTGTCTGTTTTCAGTTACTTTTGTTCTACTTCTCTGGAAATAATATATGTAAATTAGTGTTATTATTTAATAATACACAGATGTTCCATACACTACAGATAAACAAATTTTCTAGGCCACTGCTCAATTTTACTGTAAATTAATTCTCTGAATCAAATACAAATAATATTGCTTCAAATAAACGAGATTTTTGGATATGTTCATGTGGACAGTTTCTTCCAAAAATTTCCCTGGCCCTTAATTTACATTTCTAATTTTATTTTTGCAAAAGGTTTTATTTCCTTGAGTTTTCAGGTTCTCAATTTCAAGCTTTTTCCAGTCCTCTTTTCCTTTGTTCATATAAGAAATTTCTGAAAGCCTTCTTCTTTAAGGAAGTTATTTTGAGGAAAAATGTAAATGTCCTATAGTGTAGGACTAATTAGTTGTTTATTATTACATAGGCCAAAATGACATGTGGGATGTGTTTATGTTTATACAAGCTTCTGTACATTTATAAGTCTTTACAAGATTAATTTAGTACTTGACATTTTTTAAGCTTCACATTATGTTTTTGTACTATTTTTCTGGTAATGTTTCTGCCTAAAGTACTTCTGTAGATATTTTAAATTTCATAATTTTGGTAACTGTATTTGAAGAATTTAGTAGTATACAGGGAGGATATTGCTAATAATTTATGATTAAATTATAAAATAAAATAAATTTTGGCTCTGATGTTTGGTATGATGTTGCAAATTACTAAAAGATTATTATTAGGAAACTAGTATTTAAAAACCCTAAGAATATATCATAGAAAATACAGTGAGAAGGAGAGTTCTAAATTCTTTAAATTTAAAATCACATAAATATTTCTAAATATAATCTCATGTTACTATGTGACTACATAAGGGTAGGACAAGTTCTTGACCGTCCTAGTCAAAAAAAAAGAAAAACTTAAAACACGTAACTTGGTTTGTTTGTTAAATAAAATATAGTTATTATATTAAGCGACATTATTAATGGTATCACTACACACCAGCTTTCATAGACTAGACATTCAGTAAACTGCACTTTTAGCGGTTTGTTTTTCCATGTAATGACTTATAAGGAACATTTATTTTGAGAAAAAAATTTAAACATTAGCCTTTTAAAAAAACTGTCAGGTATTTTCTTTTAACTTCTAATGATTCTAATGTTTGAGATAATAATCACAAGATTTTTCTTTAAAAGGCACAAAAGCATCATAGCCATAAAGTAAAATATATAGGAAAGTTCAAACTTCAAAAGTTCTCTACACAGACACATACACTTAAAAGGAAATTTAAAGGCACATTCTAATTGGGAAAATGTTTGCTTTCATATGCATTCAGAAAACAAGTTACTATAGTAAGAAAACATGAATTAAAAGGAGAATTCAAAGAAGGAAAAACAAAAAGTCTATAGATCAGATGAGGAGACAGACCAGCTAGTTGTCCAGAAAGTGAAAATCAATGCGGTTCCCTGTTTCATTAGAATACCAGATTCAAAGAGTTGGAGTTTCAGGGCAAAGTTCTAGCTCCAGTTATCCTAGCAGACTATGTTCTCCTATCTATCCCAAGATGTCATTTGGAGAGGCAAGCAGTATGCAGGCAGGAAAAGAACTTTGACCAGTGTAACTACACCAGGATGACAAGGGCCCTGTCTTTGAGATACTGACCTGAGCTCTCCAGTTACTCCCCTTGTGTATGCATAACCAAGGAGTTACTCTCCTTGTATGCATAACCAAGGAGTCTTGTTCAGTGGTGTTCTGTTTGATCATTACCTCAGGTAAATTGTGATTGACTGAGGTGGTTTTAAATCATGTCAAGCTGTTTATGTATCACACTTTTGTTCCTCAAATCCAAAGTGACTGCCAGAGAGAATCGCTCAAACAATGGGAGACAGAGGCAAACCCAAGGCAGAGACGTCAAGTTTTTACACTGCTTTGAATTACCCATTAGACATTTACATGCCCAAGCAAAGTCTGTTTGGGGCCTTCAAGCCCTTGTTACATAGAGAGAGTCTCCAAGTATCTGTGATAATGTGGAGAAACAAAAATTTATAAACTACTTGTGCAAAGCAAATTGCAAAAACAATCTGGAGAATATTATTTCAACAAAGTATACATGAAAAGACCAACAATTCCTTTTTCACTATGTCCCTTACAGAAGCTCTGTCATAGGTTCTCTAGGAGACAAGAACTTCATGACTGCATTATTTGCCATAGCATAATATTGCAAATAACTTCAATCCCTCTGGGGAAGAGGGGTAGACATTAGCAGGGAGGGAGGATGATGAGGATATGAAAAGGTTCGAGATGCCATATGGCCTATATCAATTCCTCAAGATGAATGTATTTATTTTGTATCATGAGTATATACTATTAAAGAAAGAATAAAAAGTGATTTATACCAATCACAAAATATCACTGAGCAATTCATACAAAATACACCAGGATAGTGTCAAATGGAAGATAGTGGTTATATCTGCATAGGGATGTGGCAAATATAACAATCTTTTATGATTGAAGTAAAAAATTACTAAATTAATTTATAAACAGCAAGGGACTAGGGCCGGGGATTTAGCTCATTGGTTCTGCTGCCTGCCTCGCAAGTGCAAGGACCCAAGTAGGCCAGGCTGGGCAACTTAGTGAGATCCTGTTTCAAAATTTGAAAATTTAAATTTTTCATTTTCTCATATTAATTCCAAATAAAAAAATGGAAACAAAGTCTTTGTAAGTACCAAGGGGCTGAATGGAGGGCAGGGGAATGGGGACAAAAATAAGAACCAAGAAAGATTATGTAAAGATACAAATTTCTAATGGCTAATGTTATTATAGTATATGCCTAAAATGTACCAATAAAATTAATTTTAAAAAAGAAAAGAAATTAAAAAATTTAAAATGAAAAAGAAAGAAAAAAATGGCTGAGCTATCGCTTAGTGCAAAGATCCTGCGTTCAATCCTCAGTACAACAATCAATGAATCAATCAGTAGGAATACTGCTATTATCCAGAAGTTTTCTTTTTGATGTTTTTGATGATACAGAGTGTTATTTAATTTTTTATTTGTTTGTACTAGAACTTTTAAAGTAGATACTTTAGTACTTTTGGTAAAATCAACAACATGCGATCGAAATGCAAAGCAATGGCATCACAACTCGATATCCATTTAAAATAAATTGTATTTATTTAGCGTTTTCATTTTTGTGATAATACCTGGAGTCTTTTTTACTTCCCAGAAAAAAACTAAATTTTCTTTCTAGTATATAATAAAAGCAATCAGAAGGCAAGAGCAAAGTGTAATGAGGGCCTCTAAGGCTCATTTATGAATCCTAAAAGGCTTGAGAGTGTTAAATACTAACTGCAATGCCAAGGCCACATGCTGAGAAGCATTCAGACACCTGGAAAAGCATTGCATTGTGGGTCTTTCTAAACAATGTAAAAAATGACTGAATTAGATCCCAATAGACGTCTCACTTTACCATAATTGCTTTATGAACTGAAACTGAATTTTTCTTTCTCATTCTGTTTAAGAAACCCTATTGAATGCTTACATGTTCATTTGCCTTTAAAACTTCAATAATACTTTAAGATACAATAAAAGATCTTTTTAAAAGAACATTTATTGTCCAATGAACTCTTTTACCAACCTCAAATAGTTAATAATATTGAATAATAATATTGTAACAGAAATGTCTATAAACACAAAAATGTTAAATTTTTGATACCTCACAAACAACTAAGCTTTGTATTTAAATATTACTTTAAAAATCATACTTTAAAAAATTATACTTTAACTGTCACACATCTAATGAGATAATGGTGACTGATAATATGGCATTAAAAATCTCTCAGTTTTTAGCTGTAATTATTTTAAATGTCTTTTTTATCTAACATTATATTACACAAATAGTCAATTTTTGGTGTTAAATCATGGGTCATCAGTAAACCTTTAAACTAGCTCAAAATGTTTCATAGGCAAGATAAAGCAATGTGAAAAAATCATTTAGCACACTTTTGTATTCATTAGCAATGTTTATAATTGTAATAGTATTGTTTTGAATGTTTCCTATTTGCCAGGCAACATAGTAATCCTATGTAACACATTCATATCCTAAACTGGAGTTAATTTCTCAAACGTGACCGGAAAACCCCTAAATAGCCTAGTTTTTTTTTTCTTTTTAAAAAATTTTATTTGAATTTGTTTATGATACATAATATACATATTCATCATGGGGAATTTGCACACATACTTGTTGCATCTTAAACCTTTTTATCTCTCCTTTCTCTGCAATCTCCCTCTATCTCCAAAACCCCTTATAATAAATTGCTTTTTTGGTTGCACACTAAGTTAATTAGCATATTTTTATATTAATTTTCCTTTTTGATAGACATATAATATTTGTACATATTCATGAGGTACAATGTGATATTTAATTCATGTACACATTGGTAGTGATCAAATCATGGTAGTCGGCATGTATATAAACTTAGACTGTTACCTAGTTCTCATGGTGAGCGTATTCAAAACTCTCTTCCTGCTATTTTGACACATACAAATATACAATGTATTAAAGGTTAACTGCATCCACCCAACTGTCTTGGAACACCCAAACCAATTTCTCCTAAGTGTATCACTGTACCCTCTGACCCACATCCCCCCCCCCCACTTCCTATTCCCCACAGCTTTTTGACTAGAAGGTAAGTTCTTTAATATTCTGCATTTGCAGACACTGGAGTATCTATCAGTGCCAGGAGCTCTTCACACAAGGAAGCATTGGGACCTGGGACCTGAGACATACAGGTCCTACATTTCAGCTTTTCCTTCTTACTGTTATTGTCCTTGCTCCCTTGTGTTTCCTCCATCTAACCCCTCCTCCATCTCTGCTGCCCCACTGATACATTTTATTAAGTTAGAAAAGGTTCCAGAGCAGCTCCATTCTCAGGTGCTAACATTTATTCCATACCATCATTCTATATGGTATCACTATTCTTTGTATATGTGATAGAAATTACCTCAAAACAGAACAGAATAAAAACAACAGTTTCTGTGTAGCCTTGGAGAAGTTATTTTACACACACACACACACACACACACACACACACAGTGGATTCTCGCACCTCCTTGACTGCCTCACTGCCTTTTGAAACCATGTCTTCTACTCTAGTTTGGGATTCTATATTCTTCAAGAGATAAGGCCCTCATGCCTAACTGGACAGAGCTACAGAGCCTTGGTTGAATCAGTGTCTTCATCAATACCCCAGTGACTGCCTGCTGCTACCAACCATTTACTCATTTATTTATAGTGTATTTTAAAGGATATAAACAAAGAGGTGAATAGGGAGAATTATGTTGAAATCATGCCCTCTCTGAGGGACTTACCCTCCAGACCCTTAAAGGATTCAGTTATCCAAAGCCCTCTAAACTCAGTCTCTAGTTCATGAAATTGTATAATGTAATTTTTCAGTACCTCTCTAGTGCCTTCAATTGGGAAAACTTTGAGAAAACATTGGTGATTAAATAAAAATGTGAACATGATGTAGATGTAGATGTAGATTCCTAAGAGATAATATTGAAGGCAGAAAATGCATAATATATAATCATGTGGCAAAGATTTGAAATACATTGCTAAGTGAAAAAATAGAAGTTGGAGATGGATTTGAGGTATTTTTTAAAGTACACATACAGAAATTTTCGTTACTGCTTTCTTATTAGCTTATGTACGAATGTTTATATGCACAAATCTTTCTGAGGTTTGCCAATGTCAAAACAAATATCACAACAAATTTTAAAACAATTTAACTGCCTTTGTTGTTTTTAAGGACTTGTGTAATAATACCGTACGTGCTAGCTTACTGCAGTTTAGGTGTTTTCCCTCATGCTAATGAACAATTCTAGTTGACATTATAAATTAAATGATCACAGTAGTTGTCTCATGAGCCTATAAAAGAATTATCAGCTATAAAATTATACAATCCAAGCTGCAACTAAAACTTATGCCCAATTTAATACAGTGGTTGTATCAGTGGTTTTCTGTATTCTTATCTCTAATATAGTAGATTCAACATCCAAGCTTGCTTTTAAAATTAAAAAACTTGATAAATACTTCACAAAGCATTTTACAAAAGTTATGATGCTTTAATTTCAAAAAGAAGACATGGCCCTGTTTATTTCTTTGCAGGTCCTTGAAGAGAGACTTTCTTTGAAGCCCTTGGAAGGCAACATAATAATAAAACCATTTGCAAAACATGTAGCATATTCTCTAAGGAGCATGGTGCTTGATTTTAACATTTGTTGTGGAATATTGTGGAACATTTGTCTCATTTTTCCCATAATATTGTTGAATGCTGAACATTTTCTGTTCTTGTATTGTTTATGGCTCGCCATTATTTTCAGGATAGTTGAAGCAGATGGATGCTAGCAAATATGCTGCAATACTGAGGACCATGAATGCAATGAACCATCGGTGAGAGTGTCCTAATTTAGACTCTCATCATTTTAATGACTCACAAAAGTTATCAAATTTTTCTATCTGATGAAAAAATGTACAATAGAATAGTCCAGGTCATCACACAACTCAGAAAATGGTCAGCATGATAGAATGATGTGTCAGAGTTACGATATTTTAAAAAGATCATCCATGAATGAAAAATGACATAAACTGTTGGCTCCCTTACTTTCTCTGTAGTTGAACATATATTATTAATATTTTGAAATATATCCAATGATAAATTGACAAAAAATTTTTGTTTTCTTAAAAACCTTTCTTGAGAAAAACTTGATCAGGATTTTTAAGAATTTGAATAAGTACATTTCTATAATTTCAATCTTTTGTGTAAACCAAACTATAAGGTGAGTGTAAGTAGGTCTGGAATTGTGTTTTCCTATAAAGACTATTTTAAAAATATGTTTTTAGAAATATTAAATAGTAAGTTTCCCAAAAAGGAACTCTGTTCTTTGCTGGTACCCTAAACACCTGTTTTACTTTCTTTTGTCCTTGCTGATTTAATGGTGACTATGACACTCCATTAATGTCTGCCTATGTTTAATTAATTACAGTGTAATATTGCTATTTGTAAGATATAAATCACCTAGATAGGAAAAGTCTAATATACAGTAGCTACTTCTTATCTGTGAGAGATACATTCCAACACCTCCCCCTTACATACCTGAAATCATGGATAATACCAAATCATATGTTTTTTCCTTATATACACATATAAATTTAGTGTCTTATCCATTTAATGTAAGCATTTAAGCACTGTGTCTATAACATTTGTTTGAAGTGTGATACCAATAAAAACCAGCACAAATTTATTTTTACTTCACAGTTTAACTGATAGAAGATTTGTTTCTTTTTGTTTGTTAATTTCTTTGAGACAGGCAAATTTATTTTTAAATGAAACTATGTTTCAGTGCCAGCCTTAAACTTCTGTAATCACTTCAGTCTCCAATGTGGCAGGATCTGAGTATGTGCACCATTGTGCCCACAACAAAATTTGTTCTTGCCATAGATCTTAGCAAGCTTAGCCCATGACAAATTCTCTTTCCCATAAGTTACTTCCAGAACTTTAATCTTTTCATTTAGCAAAATAACTTTACAGCTTCTTTTCAGCATACTTGAGTTGCCAGCCTCGTTACTTTTGGTCATGAGAGTCTTTCTGTAGTAAAATAAGGGTTACATGAACACAAGCCCTGCATTACCACTGACATCTGTTTGGTTATCAGACAGCTCCTAAAGGGCAGGCAGCCTCTACAGTATGAAAACATGAGACCAAAGGATGACTCTGCCCCCAACAGGACAGTGAGAGGTTTCATCACACTATTCAGAATGGCATGCAGTTTAATACTTATGAATTTCTTATTTCTAGAATTTTTACTTAATGTTTTGGGATCACAGTCTACTGCAGGTAAGTGAAACCACAAAAGGTAAAATCATGAATAAGGGGGAACTACTAACACTAAAGTACTCACATGATAAACTTTATCATAAAAATTTAACTATAATTAATTTCAAATTAATAATGATAGCTCTGTAATACATCTTTTTCATTGTAATGTCTAAAGTTTTATATTTTAGTCGACAGTAACAAAACTCAGGAACAATGTAGTAGACAGGAAAAAAAGACACAAAGTTTGGACTTATGTCTCTATTGACTACCATATGTAAGGTATTTTTATTACATAAATCATATAAATGTCTATTCAGAATTATTTCTAATTATTAATTTAAGTTATCATTTCTATTGTATATGTGAGAAAATTAATGCTCAATGAGCTTAAGGCAATATGCTTAAAGCATATAAATATATATATTGGAAGAATTAGGATTTGACCTCATTTCAGCCTTAACCTGTGTGGATTTCTATTCTGTAGGTTGGAAGAGGGAACAGAGAGCTATGGTGTTTTTAAGGGAAGATGTTTCCTCAAAGACTAACTGCCTCAGGGACCTACTCTAATAACCTACTGAAGTTTGACCTTCCTACTGCACTCTCAAGCACTGTCTCTGCTTTGATCATAATGAATTTGAAGGATCATACTCAATTCTGTAATTTAGGGTTCTCCCAAAAAGGATAGAAAAGGAGAAGGTGGTAAACAAGCTGATTCTAAAATATAAAAGGCTTACATACAACTATAAAGGCAAATACTAATTAAAATAAAAGCAAATTGTCCCAGTTGAAAATAAGGGATGATACACACCATCCACCTTTTTCTTAGAGCATCTACTCAGAAAACTTGTAAGAGTAAGCCTTCATATTATCCACTAAAAGCTAATTAGACTTTTCAGCTTTAAGAGAAGGAATGCCTTTCTCAAAGAATTTCTCAAAGACCTCTTTGAAATATGATCACCAAGAAAGATATATCCCAGATCTGTTTGTATGGGAAGGTATGATCCTGATTTGGGAGAAGCTGAAAGTTGCAAAACTACCATTTGCTATAAATTTATCAACATGTTTTTCCTTTGGATAAAATCAGCTAACAAGTCATTCCAATTACAAGGTGAATTTAGGGTGAACTATGTATGCAGGTGGCAGCTGCTAAGTATTCTAACTTGAAAAATAGCTAGTATCTGCGTGGAGAACATATGTGGAATGCCTTGCATCTTCTTGAATCTTTAAAAAGTAAGATTTTTTCATTTAGTAGATTATCTAGGATGACCATCACATTCTCTTTAATATTTTCTCAATAATAAAATGGCTTTATTTTCTTCTTTGTTTAGCATTCTTCTAGAGTAAGAAAATCTTTTACATTTAATTATATTTAACACAAGAATGGCCTAAATAGAGGCTGTTGATTGTTGTCTTCTTTCTAGATATTTTCCCCATTTTTACTTTTGTGACTTCCTTTACATTCTATTTCCTTTTACTCTTCCTATAGGTTCATTTTAACTAAATTTTACCCATAAAATATCACCACATAGGTAAGGAATCTAGAAAATTATTTGGCAGATAGCCAGTATGAAATAAATATTACTTGCTTCTTCACTCACATATAATTTGCAACTAAGCTTCAGATCTGTGTGATTGTCCCACAGTACACATGACTCGGGACTACTCCTCCCTAATATCACTTCCTAGTTCCAGTCCTGTGGACTACTTCTGAGTTAGGCTTATGTTCTGAGATGGTTTAATTGCTTTACCTCACCCCTACATTCTCATCCGTGCCACACACATGGATTATGCTGAAAACCTGGGGAAAAGGATATCTGTCTTTTTCTATGAAGACAAAAAGAATCAGGAAAGCCTGGAGCAATTTCTCAACTCAAGAGTCAGTGGCATTTGGGAGATAATTATTGGTTGTGAGAGGTTTTTGCAGTATTAGAGATTTAGCAGCATGTTAGAAGTGAAGAGCAGCATCTCCTCCACCTCTATAATTTGTGACAACCAAAACTTTCTCCAAAATCACAAACTGTCCTAAAGAAAAGAGAATTGTCCCTAGTTGAGAACCACTGGCCTAGAGTCATCATAGATTGTTTTTATTACCATGCAGAAAGAATGCTTAAGAATAAAATCTGAAGATGAAAATTAAAGTAAAATGTAACAATGAACAAAAGAGAGACCTGCATTAAGAGTGTACTTCTTTTTTTTGAGATAGAGTCTATCACTAGGTTGCTTATGTTGGACAAACAAGAATCAAACTTGCAATTTTCCTGCCTCAGCCTCCTGAGTAGTTATGACTACAGATACAAAAAATGAAAACTGGATTTAAGGACGCCCTTTAAGACCTTGTGTCCAACTATGCTTAAAATGAAAACCATTATTGACTTTTTTTACAAATGTGAAGCATTAAAATGTTTTATATATATATATGTAACATTTATGTATAAATTTACATTATATGTATACCTATACATGATGTATACATTTACAATAAATTATATGTCTATGTATAAAACATGTATGTATATACATAAATACATATTAGCATACATGTGTTATTTTGAGCGATGTTTCTGACACTTGCAACTATCATAGTCTGATTGATGCTAGAACTATCACATAACTTGTTTGTAAGTAAGTAGCAAAGCTATTAAGCTAATAATTAAAGTATGATGGGTGTCATGCTAGAAGATCCATGTAGAAACTCTTAGAAGGTGCCCTTTTGGGGATAGTGAAAAGGCTCTCAGGGGAAGTATTTTAAATACTCTGTGGAAGGAATTCAAATGAAGTGAGTTGAGTAAAGGCTGAAGAGATTTATGCAGACACAATGAAAGCAGGCCTAAGAGGAAAATTTATAGCTGTGGGTACCAACTTCAAAGAAACACAGTGAGCCCAAATAAATAACCTAATGATGGTCCTCAGCATCCTAAGAATAAAAGAACAATCCAATTTCAAAGCTAGTACAGGGAAGGAACTTATAAAGATCAGAGCATAAATTAATGAAATTGAGACAAAAAAATTACAAAGAAACAATGAATCAAAGAGCTGGTTCTTAAAACAATAAACAAATTATACAAATGCTTAGCCAATCTTAGCGAAAAAAAGAAAGAAAGAAAGAAAGAAAGGGAAAGAAAGAGCACAAATCTTTATAATTAGAAATAAGGCAAAATCACAATGGAAACAGCTGAAGTACAGAAAATTATTAGTAACTACTCCGAGAACCTTTACTCAAATAATTGAAGATTTCAGAGGAAATGAATAGATTCCTAGATAGACATGAATTATCAAAACTGAACTAAGAAGATATTAAAAATGGAATAATCCAATAACAGGAAATTAAATTAAAGCAATAATGTAAAAAAATACTACCAACAAAAATGCCAGGTTCCAGTGGATTCACTGCTGAATTTTACAACAACTTTAAAGACCTAACACCAAAACACCTCAAACTCCTTAAGAAAATTACAAGAGAAGTAGTATTTCCAAAGTCATTCCTGGAAAGTAACATTACACTGATGCCAAAACCAGGAAAGAACCCAACCACAAAGAAAAAGAACTACAGACTAGTCTCTTTAATGAGTATACAAACAAAATTCTCAATAAGACTGGCAAACAGAATGCAAAAAATCATCAAAAAGAATCATATATCATTGCAACGCGGGATTCATCCCAGGGATGTACATGTCAGAAGCAAGGACAAAAATTACATGACCATCTCAACTGATGCAGAAAACACCTTTGACAAAATCTAACATCCATTCGTGATTAAAAAAAAAAACTCTGAATAAAATAGAGAAGGACTTTATGTCAATCTGAAAAATTATTTATTACAAACAAATGGCCAACATCATATTAAATGGGAAAAAGCTAAGCTTTCCCTCAAAAATCAGGAACAAGACAAGGATGTCCATTATCACCACTCTAATTCAATAGAGTCCTCAAAACATTAGCCAGAGCAATGAGGCAAGACAAAGAAATAAAAAGAATATGTATAGGAAAGGAAGAGTTCAAACTGTCATTATCTGAAGATGACATATTGCTCTACATTGGAAATCCAAATAATTCCACTAAAAGACTCCTAAAATTAATCAAATTCAGTAGCTAGCAGGATACAAAATCAACACACAAAAAATGATAGTGTTCCTGTACATGAATAATGAACTCACCAAGAAAAATTAGGAAAACAATAGTATTAATAATAGCACCAAGAAAAATTACTTAGGAACTAATCTAGCCATGGAAGTGAATGATCTCTTCAACAAAAACTACAGTTCTCTAAATAAAGGAGGTCGAAAAGGACATCAGAAAATGGAAAGATGTCTCCTGTTCCTGGATAGGCAAAACCAATCAAAATAGCCATACTTCCAAAAGTGATATACAGAATTAATGCAATCCCAATGAAATTACAGTACCAAGAGCATCACGAAACCAAAGAAAACAATTATAAAATTTATATAGAACAAGAAGAGACCCAGAATGATGAAAGGAACCCTGGGTAACAAGAATAAAATATGAGACATCACAATCCTGGACTTCAAATTATTTTACAAGGCCAAAGTGCCAAAGTGATAAAAACAGAATGATATTGTCAGAAAACAGACGTGTGGATCAGTGGAGCAAACTATAGAATGCACAAAGAACTCCAGGCAAATTCAGGAATCTTTCCTTCAACAATGAGGCTAAAAACATATACTGGAAGAAAGAGAGCCTCTTCAACAAATGGTGATTGGAAAACTAGTTACCCACATGCATAAGATTGAATCTAGACCCATATCTCTCACCAGGTACTAAGGTAGAACATGAAAATTTGCAGTTCTTAAGAATGTGTAAATGATACCAATTCTGTTTCAAACCAGTGGTATAGGAAAATTTTAAGAGGTGGTACAGGAACTTGATGCTAGTAGCAGCTGAAATTAACAAAGCAATAGATTGGAACACAGAACAAGAGAGTTTTGTATAGAGCAGATAACTCATTTTACCTAGGTTTCGGAGGGAAGGGAGAGAAAAATGAAGGTATTTTCCTCACTTTCCTCCTCTCTGTTATATGCAGTGTGGAGCCCTGTTGATTCTGCCCCTGTGAGAGAGCCTCCCACATAGAAAGCAGGTCAAGCGAGTCTGAGAGTAGACTAGGAATGGTAAAAGAAGATATCCACACACAATAACGTAATTTGGAACCCTTTCAAAAATATAACATATATGCCCCTAAATCCAAAGCAGTTTTAGGTAGAGAAGGACATACTAGATTTCTGTTTTTGAATGAAATAAGACTCTTGACTGAGCACTAAATAGAGATAATGGATTAGAAGGAAATATCATCAGAAGGAAATGTTATTCCATTTTGCAGTAATGATGGACAAAATGAGACAACTTTCAAAGTTATACTCAATAAGCCATGGTGCAATGAGAAATAATGTAAAAATAACTATTAAATTTTTGACTTGAGATACTTACTGAACTGTTCTGGCATGCACTAATAGAGGAAACTCCTCAGAAGAAAGAGATTCAGAAAATATAAATGATTAATTCAATTCAAACATGATGTCTTTGATGTGCTTGGGAGATATTTATCAAAAAAATATAATACACAGTTAGAAAAATATTGGTGTGAAACTCTGGACTAAAGAATTAGAAAAGTGAAATTTCACTTGGAAAATGGTTTAAGTCATAAGAGGACAACCTTGTTCAGGGAATGTAAGGAAAGGGAAAAGTTCAGGGCAGTGACCTGATTATCATTAGGGGTTACTAGGTTACAATGAAATTACCATATTTATGTAAAATATGAAAAGGTTATATGAAGAAAATTATATTGACTATAATAATCATTCGAGTTTAATATGACACACCCTAAACACTAAAAACCAATTAAGACATAAGGAAAATAACAAAAATGGTATGCTTGAATAAGACTATCATAAGGGAAAAATAGAAGGTAAACTGGTAAGTTTGACATTAGGAAGAAAACAATAAATAAAACTGGAGGATAATATTAATAGTCTCAATTCAATACCAAAAATTATTTTAGAGAGATAAATCTCAAATATTGACCATTTATTCTTTCCTCTTTCAGTGTACCTTCATCCTTTATGCCATGTTTCTAAATTATTATTTTTGGACTATCATTTTCAGCTCATAATTTTCTTGGAAAATGCACGTAGATGGGAGGTTTTTTTACAAAGGATGCAATTCTACAAAATTAAAATTCTAATCGTGTTTGAAGACCAAAAACCCAATTAATTAATATTTATTACATGTGGCAAATATACACATAATGGACTATGTGATCTAAAATTCCTGTGCTTTGACTAAATGGAAAAGTATCACATAATCTACTTATTCAGAGTTTTATGGTGAATATATATTATATTAATCTCCGCAGGCTTCTTTCCAGTTTACTCAGGCATAAACACCTTGATTTCCCTTTGAAACCCCAGTCACCTAACTCAAAATCAATGTGGTATTCCTGGACCTGACACCACATCCCAGGCTCTTGCTTGAGTGAGTGTATACTCCAGATTGTCTGAAGAGACCCCTACCCCCAGCTTGATAATTACTTCAAGATTTAATTCATAAACTAGGTCAGGCCAGTGCAAGTAGTGGGATCTTTTATGGTTTGCATAAAGGTGCTTTATTTCTGCTTGAATAGTTAATCTAGTACTGCTGGAGGGAATTTTTGTTACCACATGTAGAGAGCCATGTGACTACCAGCAAAACAAACGTAAGAAACTAAAGACTAAATTGTGAAGAAAAGTCAGAGGCCAAATCCTGATACCCTACGCTGAGCCTACCCATGACCATTTTGCTATCAGGACTTTACAAACATGCAAATAAATAAATACATTATCATCTTTGCTAATCATCTTAAGATAGGATTCTGATAGTTACTACTATATCAATAGCAACTAACATAAAGTTCACGGTTTTATTACTATTAACACTTAATAGTTGTACAAATTATTTGGATCAACTGTGATATTACTCTATATGCATATGAGATATGATCAAAATACAGTGAATATTTACATTTAAAAAGTAAGCACAGTAAAAGTCACATTGCCATTAGCCCCACTCATAATATTTACTTCAAAAGCACTTATATAGCATTATTCTTCCAATTTTTGGAATCAGTTCTGGAAGTCCTCTTTTGTAGGTATTTTTACAAGGTAAAATAATCTATGAATTCTGCTGCCTAGCACCATCCAATAGAAAGGCAGGCTCATGAAAACTTAGCTCATCCACATTATTCACCAGACCTGGCACCATGTGACTTCTGACTCTTCCTCAAAATTAAAATGATAATGTAAAGTAAACATTTTGAATCAATTCATGACATCAGATCAGCCAAAACAGAACAACTAAAGCACTCAGGACTTTGAGAACTCCTTTAGAAGAACGATAGGCTAAGTGTGGTGAAAGTGATAATATCATATAAAGTTTGGTTTTTTGAGGGGGCATTACATGTGTGTTTTACTGTAATACACTTTTAATTAAATCATTCATGTTGTTTTTCAATCACACATCATATATCATTCATTGATTATATCCCTCCACTTTTCTTCTACCATTACTTTCCACTCCTCCCTCCATCCCCTGCATCGTTCTCACTGCCTGGTAACTCCTCTTCTATTTTATGGTGTGTTTTTTTTCTTTAAGTTTTCATATATGTGAGAATATAAATAGTACTTGTATTTTTGCTTCTTATTTCATTTAATATAATGCCTTCCAATCTCGTCCATTTTTCTGGAAATGACAAGATTTCATTTTTCTTTGTGGCTGAATAGTATTTCCTTTGGCTATAAACCTGAGCATGGAATAACTGGGTCATATAGTATTTCTATTATTAGTTTTTTAAGAACACTCCTTAACTGTTTTCTACACTGGCTGTACTGTTACATTACCACCAATCATATTTAAAGATTCTTTTATCTCCATATCCTCATCTCAATGTGGCTTTCATTTTATATTGTGGTTTTGATATTGAGAATATTTGACATATTTATTGGTCATTTTTATTTCATGACAAATGTATTCAAATCCTTAGCCCAATTTTTAATTAGATTACTTGGTTTCGTTGTTAAATTTTTGAATTCTTTATATTCTTGTTATTAATCTTATATCAGATGAATAGCTTCTCATATTCTGTAGGTTGTGTCTTTCCTCCATTCATTGTTTCCTTTGTTATGCAAATGGATTTAATTTGATGTAAGCCCACTTATCAATTGTTGCTTTTGTTTCCTGTGCATTGGGAGTCTTAACCAGAAAATCATTTTACTAAAATTTTACATTGTCCTCTAGTAGTTTCAGGTTTTATACTAAGATCTCTGATTTATTTTGGGTGAATTTTTCTACAAGATGAAGGATAAAAAGATATATATATATATATATATATATATATATATATATATATATGTACTCTTGGTTTTATTTTAACAGGTCATATGTGTGCATAAATTTGTTTGTTTTTTCTAGATTTTTAAATTTTCAAGTAATACCTAATGATTCTCTGAACTGCTGTACTATTTAAGTTGTACTGCCTTCTTATTTATCTAATGTTGGGTATGATTTCTTCTTACTTTCCTTAGACTCTGGAATGCATTGTTTATTTCAGATCTATTTTTTGATGGATCTCAAATAAACTCATTACTATAAACTTCCCCTTCATATTGGCTTTGCCATATCCCACAGATTTTGGTATATTCTGTTCCATTTTCTTTTGTTTCAAGAAAATTTTAAATCTTCCTCTGACTTCCTCAATGACTCACTGTTCAAAAGTGTGTTGTTAATCTCAACGTATTTCTATAAATTCTAAAGTTTTTCCTGGTATTGATTTCTAATTTCATTTCATTCTTATCAGAAAAATTATAGGCTGTAATTTCAAACTTTTGGAATTTGTTAAGATTTTTAAGACTAAGATGTGGCCTATTGTAGAAAAAGTTCTATATGCTGATTAAAAAAAAAAATGTGTGTCCTGTAGCTGTGGAGGAAATGTTCTGTAAATATCTGTTAAGTCCTCTTAATCTAAAGTGTAGTTTTAACTTTGATCTTTCTTTGTTAATTTTTGGTCCAGATGAATTGGTGCAAGTGGAGTGCTGAATCTCACTAATATTACTATATTGTACACTATTTTCTCCTTTCACATCTAATAGTGTTTCTTTACAAAATCGGGGACTCCAATACTAGGTGCATACTGATTTATAATTATTATATCTTCTTGATGAATTGATTCCTTGATCATTATATAGTGACTTTCATTTTCTCTTGATACTGATTTTTGTCTATTCTGTCAGATATAAATCTAGTTATTCTTGCTTGTTTTGGGATTCTATTTGCTTGGAATATCACTTTCTATTATTTCATGTTCAATCTGTGTGTGACTTTAATGGTAAGGTGAATTCCCTGAAGGTAAAACTCTCAGCTAAAGTGATTGTAAAAGTGAGCAAGATAGAATGTAGTCAGCACTGGTCAAAATATCTTTCTTGATTTTTCAGCTTCGTGACTTACTGGTGGGATCACACCCTACTTGAGATGGCCATGCCTTGTGAGTGGGGCAGCAGTGAAACCTCAGAGTTTATTCTGTGACTCACAAGCTACAAGTGTCTGTGTGTAGTAAGAACTTTGTGGGCAAACACTCTCAGTTCTGGCACCTGTGTGAAACCACAGGTGAGTGCTCATGCCCCGGATCTTAGAGTGCAGGTTTATCATCCCCTTCACTTCCTTCCAAATTGCAACATCTGTCTCTAACAAGATAACATTTTCAGTGGGCTTATGCCAGAGTCTATTGAGCAGCATCTGGTTTGTGAGACAGGTACCTAATGAGTTACTACAGGGGAATGTCTTTGGGGGTCCCAGAAATAGGAATATACAGGTGTTTCTGAACCCCTAGATCAGTCCAAATTCAGTCAAAAGCCCACTTCTCAACATGATTCCTGGCTACAACACTCTAGGATTTTGCTAGGAGATGAAGTAAGTTTCATCTCCAAAGCCAGACTACCAGATATGTAGATTTTAGGGCTCTGGTCTATTTCAGTTGTAAGCCTACAATGACCACAAAACTTTCCAACTGCTAGGATTGTCAGTACCTGTGCTGACAGTTTGCTGGGACTCTTTCTTTTACCTTTACTGCTGTGGTTGAGAGGCTGTTTCTCTCCAAGTCTTGGAACTAGGACAGCAGATGATGAGCTATTTTGTGCCTCCTCCTGTGGTATTCACACAGGTGTCTCAATTTTAAAATGTTTCCATTTTCTACTATCAAATTCCAATGTTCTGCACTCACTCACCTCAATATACAGTTATATACCTGTTGCTGTAGTGCTTTGTGGAGGGCTGAATGCTGGATCATTTTATGCAGCCATTTTGCTAATCACCTCAAATTTAAAGTTTTACATTTGGTCCTAAATCATATATCTATATCTATATCTATATCTATATCTATAGATAGATATGTTCCAGTATTTCCTCCTCTTCTAATAGATTTGACAAAGTTGAAATATAAATACTCCATTTAAGCAGAACTCCTGAGAAGTAAATGACAAAGACTAGATTTTTAGGATCTCCTTTAACAAACTGTAAATCAATAAAAGAAATATGCTCAATAGGGCTGGGGATTTAGCTCAGTGGTTTTGCCGCCTGCTGTGCAAGCACAAGGACCCGAGTTCGATCCCTGGTACCAAAAAAAAAAAAAAAAAAAAAGAAATATGCCCAATAATTTAAAAAAGTAATAGTTTATTTGTATTGTTATTCTATTTATACACAAGGCCTAATTTCTCCCTATGCCTTGACATATACAAATCCTCCCTGTCCCCTCTTTTTGAGACACAATGAACTCTTATGTTTTAATCATTAGAATGAACTAATAAAATATTTTCAAAATGCTGGGCAAATTGCTTGTAGTTGTACTTCCATTGATAAGAATTTTTATTTCACAATGCTTTTCACAGGAAAATTATTCTTATTAAATTTTTGCATTGATATATTAGTAATAGATATATACCTAGTATAATGAAAACTGTTAAACATGACAAGGCAAAATCAAACACAAGGTGAAGTTTAACAGATAATAATTTATTTTAAAAACATGAATTAATTGACAGTATCATCTGAGAAATTCTGAAATACTGTTTTTCTGACTAGTTAAGTATGTTTGTATGTTTTTGCTTGATTAAAAAAAGGAAAAGTCTGTCCTGGTTCAATATGCTTACTATTCTTGTTTTATGTGCAATATCTTTTCTATGATTTTCTCATAGATATAATTGTCTTGTTTCTATTCTAAAAATAAATATCTTAGCATAGGAAACTTTTATCATGAATGTAGAGTTTGAATTACTCATTTTCTCCATTGATTAGGAAGTAAATATAAACATAAAGAAGAAATTTATTTTTTGGAAATGACATAATTTACAAATTAAAACTAAGTATCTAAGGTACTAAACTTAAATACAAGTGAATTTAAAACAGATATCTTTCTCTAGTAGGATTAGACACTTTTCTTTATATTTAGTGACAAAGTAATATCAAATTTAAATAATAATATTGATAAAATATATATTTTAAATACATCTCTGCTTTGTCATAACCCATAAGCATTAAAAAGAAGTAAAATTTTAATAATCTACCTTATGCAAGAAATAATGAGGTAAGCAACTTACATGATCAATTAGTTCACGAACCATTCCATTCCATTGTCCATTGGCATCATCTTGAGCTCCATATTTCCCATCCTCCACAAGTCTAATTTCATATGTAAAGCCAAGGATTGTGGCTAACTCTCTGAGGAGATCAATACAATAGCCCTCAAATCGATCGTTCCCATAGAGAGGTTTGTCAGACTTCTTAAACAAGACATAAGGTTCTTCCTGGAAATATCAAATATGAAGGAAGAAATATCAATTGAATATGAAACAGTATAAAAGACTTTTAAAGACAATTTTGTATTAATTTAGATTAAAAAGAGATATTCAGCTTACTTAGTGAATATTTATGCTTCATAATAATAAAATACACCATTAGTACATAATAAAATATATAACACATAAAATATATTATCTAATATATAGATTCTACCAAACATAATAAATAAAATATATTATATAATAAATAATATGATATAACCTGCTCTATAACATGTAATTTTGACATGATTACAATATTCCTATTTGAGTCAGCAAATCAATATTTGTAGAAGTCTTTCAGTGAGATCTCTGGATGAACTGAACCAAAATAATTCATTGCCTAGTTGTCAACTCTGTGCTAAGGGATGCAGTGGGAACTTTTTATAGACATTATCACATTTTGCACTAAAATCCATGAAAATTGCAACAATTATATTGAATAACAAGAGGAAAAAACAGTAGCTACTTCAAAATAAAAAGAAACAAATATTTATCAAATCCTTAGGCATTTTCCATCATCGTTTTATACAGTCACTGTGAGCCAGTCCCCTCTGCTCTATAAAAGAGAAACTCTTGAGCCATGAAGTACATGATATCAGAAAGGAACCATAATAAATGCCTAAACAAATAGCACATATAACTCAGATGTTAAATGATATGAAAACAGAATAGTTCAACAAGGTAGAGAACAATATCAATACATTTGATAAGAGAAGACAGGACGAAATTGGGTAATACTATATATCTGCAAGTCTTTTCTGAGGAGGCAAGAGATAAGGTAGATCATAATAGTGAGAAAGAGTTTAGCCATTTGAAAATCTGAGAAAAGAACATAATACATCAAGGACACAGCAAAGAAAAAACGCTTTCTGGAGCAGTTTGAGACATCTTCTTTTTGTATGTCTTTAGTCATGCTGTTGCAGCTGCCCTGATGTCCTGAGTCAGTTCAAAACATTCATCTTTCATGGTCATTTTGCCTTTGCCAGCAGTTGCACAATGCCAGATCTGGGGAATAAGGTGGATGCAGGACCCACCATAATATGTCTGCCTTTCCATTGACTGGCACTCAATAGTAGCAGTCACAATATTTTTGATCATATCTAATAAAGATGCTCACAAAGAGGACTTCCAGAACTGCTTCAGAAAGAGTCAGAAATAATGATAAAAGTGTATTCAGAGAAGCCAGAGCATTTTGAAAGTGATTAATGGCAATGCCCCTCTTACTGTGATTAATTTTGTTTAATTTAAACATTTACCTTATATTTCGATCACACCATATCTGTTAATTCTACCAACCTCATACTTTGTCTTTTGTTTGTTTAATTATAAATAAATAATTTACTGTTAAAAATGAATGAATGGCTTTTTATTTAAAAGGCACAGAGATTGACAAATTATTAAGTTTCATGTGTTAAGCAAGAAATACTATAAACATTTTCCAAGCACTTAAATTTTGGCAGGCCTCATTCTGAATGCTTTTACTTCAATTAATTTATTTTGTCCTCCTAATAACTATATGAAATCAACAATATTATTTCCATTTTACAATGAAGAAACTGAAAGAAAAAGTGCTAATTGTTCTTAACCCAAGATCAATAGCCAATATAAACCCAGATACTCAGTCTGCTCAATCACTTACCACCACAATATGCTTCTCCAATTAAATGATTTTGAGTGATCATTTCCAGACTTTATATGATCACATATAATTCTATATCATCATTATATAGATACATGCATGGTTTATGGCATTATGATTTTTTAATCACCTAGGATTATCCACTAGGCACATAAATTATTTACTAACTGAATAATGCAATCAAGACATCACACAAGTGAATAAAAGTAAAAATATCATCCAGAAAATTTATTGTCTGCATGACACACTATCTACTCCCTAAATATGAATATGTTTTTTAAAGATAAAAGTACTTTGAGAATTTGTAAAAATAGCATATGCTAAGCCTATCAGATTCAGGGAGCAATATATGAATAAGTATTTTTTCTCTTCAAATTATTATTCAAATTTCTATTCAAATTATTAAAACATCATTGTCTAAAATATTTATGGCACAAAAATATTTATGGCATATTTTTATACAAATAAGCTTCACACTGGGAAAAACATGATAAAAATTAACCATTACTTAAGAGTATGAGGAGTTAAGGTACATGTTGCCAGGCATGAAAACACAGCAAAATATTTTTCAATGCCATTATGTTATTTAAAACTTATTAATACAACTTGCCCAAGTAGCCTTCCCACCTATTAAATTGATTTTCTTTATCTAAAAGCTAATTAGAAAACTTCTACCATAGGCAAATAAATTTGCTGATTCTGTACGACTAAAGCACCTACTCAGATATATGTTTTAAATAGCTTTGAAAATTAGAGAAAAATATGTGTAGTCTAAGTCTCTTTTTACTATTTATGGATCTCCACAAAGTCAAGAATTACTTTTCTCATATTTAATGCTGATAAGACATAGTCTTCCAACAGTGATTACTATCTTCAGCTACACTGTGTCACAAGATAGTTTTATATCAAGTTATGACCCTTCTTTAAACTCTTTCTCTGTTTCATATGGCACAAGGATAAATAATAACCTTATGTAAGAAAAAGAAAAATGGTACCAGAAGCAATTGCTCTATCACAGACTGAATTCAATGAATAATATGATAAAACTCTCCTGGGCAAGTTTGCTGATTTTTCATGCAGTCTTAAATCTGTACATCAGCATTTGCTAGAGGTAAAGACACTTTATTCTACTGGCATTTGTAATAAAAATTTTTCAGCATTGCCACTATCAACCCCAGTTTTAGGGAGCCCACCTATATCTCATGTATTTTTATCTGCTTTAGACTGAGAGTTGGCATGGAGTAAACCTAAAATGAAGTCCTGGAAAAGTGAAATATGCTTTGAGGTCGAGAGGAATGAAATGTTTTAATATATAATGAACTTTTAATATTTTTGGAGAAAATAGTTTATCCCTCAGCATGTATCTGGAGCTTAATTACCTGCCTTCATTTGTAAGTCCTATGCTACCATTGTCTTTCATATACTATTCAAAACACAGGGTGGGCCGGGGATTTAGCTCGGTGGTTCTGGGGCCTGCCTGGCAAGCGCAAGGTCCCGAGTTCAATCCCTGGTACCAAAACAAAAAAAAACAAAACAAAAAAACCCCACAGGGACATGAAAAACAAATTAATTTTAATGCGAGATATAATATATAATATGACATATATACTAACTGATATGACTAAACTAATTAATGTATTGATTCAAACATATTGAACTACCAAATATATTGAACTACCACTCTGCTCCAGCAGTCCTCTAGAGCACAGGTCATCTGTGAGAAAGAATAATATATCAATGATCTGTGAGAAACAATAACATAAAATCTCTCAGTCTAGTGATGAGTTTGAAATTCTCATGTATTATATGTTATCCAGTATTACTTGCTTGTACAAGTTCCTTCATTAATGATCACAAGTAGAATATTTCCATAGAGCACATTTTTGAAAAACAATTCATGTCCAGAATTCTGTAAAATCACAGAACATATGATACTGCAACCCTCAAATCACTTACTTGGGAAAATAAAAAGAGACATTCAAGTAACCCTAGTCTGGTTCTGAATTTATTTGTATGACCAACTGCCTTTTAAAAACTGTGTCCACCAATGAAGATTGATTTGAATGTGTAAAAAAGCATTTACAAAGTTATATTACACATCTTTAATTTTTTCTCAATAAAAATACGGCTGGTCATAAAACTCCACTAGGCAAACTTTTTTTTTAGAGAAATATACCTTTTGGCCAAATGAAAAACATATAATGGTTATAGTAATAAAAAATAAAGTTATAGGAATTAAAATTGAGTCATTTTGCTTTTCCAAGAATCATTTGTTTCCTTCTGTCTTCTGAGCCTTATGTCCACAGTCTCTGTGTCTAATCATTGGCCTTACACCGAAAGCAATAACTCATAAAGAATAACAAGGAAACTTCATTTTGAAAGAGTGTGGAAATCAAGGTAGGTACAAGTGAGTGGAAAGTTTGGAAATAGAAGGATGATGAGTGAGTAGCGTGGTGGTAGAGTGAGGAAGTTGCTGAAGACACAGGAGATGGAAGATGAAAGGACATTACCATACACAGCAGTACTGAGGAGATGCAACAAAACAGAACCCTCCGGACTTCCCATCTCTCATGCTTTACCTGAATTTTTCCAGTTCCTTTTTTGCTATACTTCCTCCATTCAAGCACTAAGATTAAATGTTGAAAACTCTCCTTCACTAGATAGAATAAGTCAGTAATGATGAGTTACCTTGCTTAGCATTCTTTTTAGCCCTTTTTAATGTAACTATTTCATTTAAGGCAACTATCAATCTTATTGAACCAAATTTTTGTGAGTTAGTTTAATTTGATTCTACATAAAAGATGTTCTTAAGTCATAAAAAAATTCAAGAAATCTCAATAATGTTGATGAAGAAATGAAAGCAGAATACAAGGAGATTTTCAGTAAAGACAATTTTTCTTCAACATATAAATAACCAACTCACTGAAACTATCTGACCATGGCCTATCCCACACACATAATAAGCAAAACTTCTGGGTGGATTTGGATATATAATGTATGAAGTGATCAGAGAAAGGAAAAACAGCTTATGATTATAAGAATGATCCATGATATTAGTATGCCATCGATAGGCATGCTTAGAGACTTTAACCATCTAGGCCAGTATGGAACAATGACATATAAATAAAAATGGAAATCCTTAAGATGATCAATGTATTACCATCTTCTTCTACCTTTTCACAATTCAAATTTTTTATCTGAAGTTTAACAAGATGCATATAGATAGCTACACTGCATAGCCTTATGTTTAAATGTAAGTGTAAAATACTTTCAATGTGTTCATCCATTAATTCAAAACTCCATCCATCCATGTATTAAAAAATCAAATATATTTACGTAAGCTCTCTATAGAGATTTAAAAGACAGAAACCAGAAAATTTGCTCTTAAAGACGACTAAATATTTTTGGCTTTAGGGGCAATACAGTCACAACTACTAAACTCTGTCCTTATATAGTGAAAACAATCATAGAAATAAAAGAGTAAGTTGGCAAAAAGGATCAGAAGCATTTTTTAAATAACTGGAATCTAATAAAGTCTTAAAACAACTTGTGAAAAGAAAAACTTCACAATTTTGGTAAAATTTTTATAACTATTGAAAAATTAGAGGGATTTAAGAACTAGATAGTGATGTTTGTACAACATTGTGAATATTTGAAAAGTCACTGAGTTATGCACTTTAAACTGATTAAAATGATAAATTTTATATTATGTGAGGTTTTGCTTAGTAAAAAACAAAACACATATTTGTAACCCTATGGCATTAATTTCTCACTGTCAAGAAGAGAGACAAATATACCATATGTGGCCTCCAATTGCTCCGATATTATATATATATATATATATATATATATATGCAATACTTTCATAATGAGTATAAACATTGAACATAATAATTTAAAGAAAACCTTTGCAGGCTATGTTAAAATTCAGGCCTATTTAAACTACTAAATGGTTAAGAGTGAAATTACTAGTGTTTATATTATAGATAATTACATTTATTCTATTAATTTGATCAGATAAAATCACTATTAATAACAACTTATTATTATTCCAATTCTAGCCCATTTACAAGATGTATGGTACTGCTAGAAGGCATCTTCCACTACTAATTTACTCTTATTATTCAAGTGTGATAGGAAATAATCATCTTTCCTTAATTCTGTATAAATTTCATTCATCTCTCTGTGCCTTACACTTGCTTTTTCTCAGCACTGAAAGTTCAATAGGTAATAATATAAATAAAATAATTGTCCCTCTAGGCACAGAATTGTAAGAACTATTGTGTGGCTTAATAACCTTCAATAAGAAAATCAATAAATATAGATATAATTACTCTAATCTCTTAATATGTTTCATTTCCTTCAAAGAACATACATAGTCTTTCAATTTTCAAATTATCATCAAATAAGCCTGCCTTTCCTTTCCTTTCTCCTTGATTATTTCCTATAAAATAAAAAATGAAGTCATATTAGTATCTATCTAATAAAAGCATTCATTCATTCATTCATTCAAAACCATGTAGCAGATATCCAAAATTCCAGGTATTGTTCTATGTCATGAAGATGAAAAAACTAATAATAATAAGACATAATATCTATGTTCAAGGAGCATAATAGTCTAGTGAGACACAGAAATAAATAGATAAGAACAAGGTAGTCATAAGGAAGTAGTTTCTGAGTTTGGCTCTCAATCCTGGCTATACACTAAAATGTTTAAAATGACAATTTGTTTCACAATAAATACAAATAAGATTACAATACTGAAGCTTAAAATTCATCCCCAGAGAGTCTGATCAAATGTGTCAAAGAGGCTATTCTAGTATCACTATTTTAAAAAAATCTTCCTAGGTGATTTTAAAATCCAACTGGGCTAGCTTTGTAGGCAGTTCACCTGGGAAGTTGCATAGAGCCCAACACTTCAAAGGGCCCATAGCTTGACTTTACGCTCTGCCAGTCCCCTTTAAAAGATTTAAAATTGTTCTCACTCATGAGACTGAATTTCATTTTGCCATGGGGACAGAAAAAAATGTATCTGGTCCCATGTGCATTCAGGGAAGTGAATTACTGAACTTAACAAAGAAGGGAATATATGAAAATATTTTACCGAGAGACAATGAATCATATGGATACTCGAAAGTTTATATGCCTCTGAATGACAAGTGAAAAAAAAGTGTGAAGTATAAAAAGATGGAATACAAGATCATGAGCGTCAAAGGAGGTAACTATTCCTACAAACTCTGAAAAAATATATCTAGATGTAATTACTCATATTGCTAAATCTCACTCTGAATTCATATCCTACTTAGAGTGGTCATTCTCTTAGCTAAGATTATTTGTAAGTGTCTGCCTAACACCAATTTTGATGTAAGAAGCAAAGTGGAAAATGCTTCTTCAATATTCTCTCTGCAGTTATTTCCTTACTATTTAAACAGATATGGGTCAAATTTGTTTGCAGTGCTAAAGATTGAACCCCAGTGTCTAGCATTTTCTGGGCAAGTATTCTGCCACTCAGTCTTATCACCAGATCTTGAGATCAGATAAATATATTGGATAAGTATACTGGAGAAAGATACAGGAAACCCAACAAGGAAAATGTGGTTGGCCAAATGATTGGAACATGGCATTTTCAATCACTAAAGTTTTGTTTTGTTCTGTTTTAAATGCATTTCAACAGTTTGAGCTGAGCTAAATCCCCGGCCCGCAACAGTTTGAATTTGAAAGATCTCTGGACTTAGAGAAGAGAACATAGTGTTGACTATCTTCTGGTTCTATTATATATCCCCAAAAAGAGTGGGAATGCACTGATGGGAAAATAGTTAGGATACAAACAAACACACCGAATATTAGGTGGCCTCCAAATCTCATCCCATCAAACATTAGCAGACACTGTCAAAGTCCTTCAATATGCAGCAAATAAAACTGCAATAAGAATTACCCATCAATAATCAATAGTAATTAGCTATCCCTGAAAGTTCTTTTGCCATAATTAACTTTGAATTAACTGACAGCTACTTCCCTGGGTAATGAATAAAAATTTTTTTAAGTTTATTGAGCTCCTATTAACTGAAAGAAAATATTCTACTACAGTGTTCCTTCTCTCAAACACCTCTTGGCTAGTTGGGGATAGTAATTTCACACAGAAAACCAAATATAAATTAATAATAGAAGCTTTCATATAAGTCTCCAGGAAATAAATTACATAGATTAAAAAGCATTATGTGCCAAAGAAAGAAAAGTAGAAATCTCTCAAGAGTGTCTGAAACTATCCCAGTGTAAATTCTATCAGAGAAAAGGATTGAAGAATGATTACAAATTAAATAAATGGAGAGAAGCAAGAGTTTTCCAGCAATAGAAATTAATTGACAAAGGGTGCAGAAAATATTCACTGGTATGTGGCCTGAAGAAGAGGAATGATGGCTTATAAAACATATTTGTTAATGAGTATATTAGAAAACCCAAGGAAATAACACAAGAACATCATTTATTATATTTAAAATTTTAGATTACCTTAAATCCATTAAATACCATCATTCACTGATAAATGATTTGTGCAGAAAACTGTTATATATTTTACAAAATTTTATCTGCAATACAAAGTAATTTCAGGATGCACCTTAATTTTTACGCCCTTGTAAAGTTATGGCAAGCTGGGCCAGGGATTTAGCTCAGTGGTTTTGCCGCCTGCTACACAAGTGCAGGGACCCGAGTTTGATCCCCAGTACCAAAAAAAATCCAAAACCAAAAAACCAAATAAAGTTATGGCAAGCTGCTTAAAGTAAATGAACTACTAGTGGCAAGCTCAGAGCTCAAGTCTAGATTTTCTGATTTATTTTTTGAGCTAAATATTCAATTCAGTTATCAACCATTGTCTAATTGTAGAAAAGGTCAGCATCATTGGTGGGGTAGCTAGCTCATGAATTTGCATAAATTCTATAACTACGACTAAGAATTTCAAAATTTCTATAGTATATAACCTACTGTTTTTCACAGTATATTATTCTGAGAAAATATGTGGCAAATTTTATTTAAAAAATATTCTGCATTTAAAAATGTTTTGAAATTGTATATATACAGACTCTTTCTTCATATGTATTATTAAACATTCACTGATAAAGAAATCTAATGAACTTTGCTTTACCCAGTATTTCTAAAATCTACTTAACCACAAAAGGTGTGCCTTTCTATTACATTTATCAAAACTGTAGTGCATACTCTGAAATTCTCATGTAGCCAATAATAAGCATGGAAAGCTATTGCTTCTGGCCATAGATAGCACATGCTGTTATGAAAATATCATTTTCTTTCTGATAGAGGTGAGAGAACATTTTATTTGCTAAAAACTAAATTCAAAACACCAAATGCAAATTTAGAATTTTTTAGTAACACAAAGCTGTGGTATACATAAATAAATATTTTTATGGTCTTTAATTCTAATTTTTATATAATATTTTTATATAACATGAAATGTTTTCTAAGCAGCTGTGTTGTAAAAATACTTTTTTATTATGACATGAAGTGGTTAAAAAAATTCATTTGTTTGCCCTATATGAACTTATTTTAATGAGGTAGTAAAAAAGAAATTTATGAAATTTTTTGTTTACTTTTTTTAGTATTAATTATACATAGAACTGAAGCTCAAATACTTCAAAATGTAAAATTTATAGGATTTAAATTAAGCATATTTATTCTTGTTTAGCCATCTAATCAATAACACTGCATGAACATTACAAGAAGCAAATCTAATAAAATAATTGACTGACACATAGGTCAAGACATAGAGACTGCCCAAATTAGCAACTTAGGGCAACCTTGTTTCAAAGATGTAAAAAATAAAAAAGAGGCAAAATTCTGCATTCACAGGCAAAGGTTACTTATTCTGGTGATTCCAGAAAAGCAAAATATATCAGTTGTCTGCTGCAGTAAGAGGCCTGTTCCTGTCTTTTTAAATCACCCTGGTGGGGTTAATTGGAGTCAGGGTATAGTCTGTCATTGAGTACCTGATAAATCTCAAATAAAGAAAAGCAATTAGGAATCCATGTGGAGGAATCAGGTAGTAGTTGACACAGAGATCAGCACCTGAGACTAAGATATTTTTCAGAGAATGAAGGTAGGTTGGAAATACCTCATATGACTCAGTACTTGCTTGGTCTTCAATGTCTCGTGGCTGTTATTTTATAAGTACCACTTCCCACTTCCCACTCTAAGGGACATTTGTACCTGATTCAAAGGACAATGTAGTCAGTCCTTGACTTAAGGATAGTTTGCTTACAATTTTTTAAAATATAAAAATGTGAAAGCAATATGCATTCCATCTAAGTTGTAACTTTTGATCCTGCTGCAGCAATGTAAGGTTTGCAATGTATACTCTTCACTTATTAATGATATTCTCTTGTGATGCTGCAAAATAGTAGCTAACCACAGCTCCCAGTTAGTCACACAATCAGAACAGAAAACAACACATACTCTAGAGTGTGCTATGTTGCTAAGTTTTGAAGTTCCGGGTCTTAAATGCATTTAGAATATTTTCAGTTTACAAAGGAATTTATCAGGACATAATCTCATGATAAATAAAGGACAATCTGTATAATTTTTTCTATCCCAGAGTCTTTGTCTTCCTTAGACACCTTGAGTTTATATTTTCTCGTCAAGCAAAATGGGATATAAGTATTAGGACAGAATCAACAAAAATAGTGCTAGAAAAAGAAAGAAATATGTAATGATGTAAGCACACTGAAAACACACACATGTTCTCTGAATAAACAGTTGCATCAATATGTATGATATCAAAGGCTATCTTTTTGATATTTCCAAATCTCGTATTAAGCACACTGAGCTCTGGAACTAGATGTTTAACTGCCACTTAGATAAATGTAACACAAGAAAATTAAATACAATGTATTCAAAGTTAAATTTTTGTTGTATTGCCCTAGTTCTGATTTCATTACCTTAACTCCTTTTCCAACCATGTTTACCAGAAAACAAGTCCTCACAGCCTTTGAGTTCTTAAACTTGGATTTATAAACTACATTTCTTTTCTCTCCTGTTTATCTTGGGGATCTGATTCCCTTCTCCCATCTCCTCTGATCTCAGGACAGTTCAGACCTCATCAGCTCTCACTCTTGCAGTATTCTCGTCTGTTCTATCCAAATCCTGTCTCATGAACTAAAATTCCATCCGTAATACTAAGAGGGTTTTTAAAAAATCCTAACTTAGTCATGTTCACATACTTAAAGTCCTTTAAAATTGCCTTACCATGCATATCATAAAAAGTAAATTCCTTCATGAACCCAGGAAGCAAAAGCCTCCTGCTTTGCTGTTGCCTGCCTGAGTACACCCACCCACCACCTCTTCCCCACATATTCTGCCCTCATTAACTGTTGTTCATGTACTCCGAACTCTTTCACATATCTGCTCCTTCCATCCTACCTTCCCCACTGACTGACATACCTTATATTTCTTCGTCCTAAGAGTCTCCTATTCCTAAATCAAATGTTGCTCAAGAAAAGCAGGCATGGATGTGGTGCTCGTAACTCCCTATCATAGTAGTTTGAGGCTACAGGCAAAGACAGAAGTCTCACAATAGTAAAAGTAAGACTAACAGCCTTCTGAACAGTTGTAAGCATGGAATCCAGGCATGTATAGTAGGTGGAATGTAATTGCGAGGCCGTGGGAAGTGTTGTAAAAACACTGAGATAGAGGCATAGAAATAGCATCAAAAACAATGTTTCATTCTACTTAGGAACTAAAGCAAGTGGTGAACTGTTCTGAGAAAATAAACTGCAAAAGCAGAGTGAAAAGAGTGTTGATAATAGACTCCAATTCACAAAGAAAGATGGACTCATGGGATGGGAAAGTTTAGGGGCAAAATTCAGGCTGAGCTCCTGTTGCAGTGTAAGTGGTGCCACTGCCCTGACACAGTAACAGTGTGTAGCACTGGCAGAGCTGAGGGGTCCACCCAGCTTCATTGTATGACTGGACTCCATGACACTTTCTAAATTATTAAATGTAGACAGACTTATAAGGTAATTGTTATGGATGTATGGAGAAAATATTCTTTTCTCACCTGAATTGTTACGTTCGTGAGTGAAGCCCCTGGTGACAAAATACAGATTAACAAGAAAAAAGTATTCAAATTTATTTACCGCAAAGTTTATAAATTTGTGTTTTTCTTGTTTGCTTCCATGGGTTTTGATGAAGACTTGACAACAGTGGAGAAATATGATTGGAGGACAAAAGAATTGTGTTAGTTTTCTCTCATTACTGAGACAAGATACCCAACACCTAAAGTTAAAGGGGAAAGGCTTATTTAGCTGACAGTTTCCAGAGGTTTCTGTCCATCATCGGCTGGCTCCAAGGCAGAGTGGCACATGGTAGAGGGGCGTCACAAAAGAGAAACAGTTTGTGGCAGCCACACAGTAGCAAAACCAACAAGGGAAATTTAACAGTGTCTTTCTGCCCCTTTTATCTTATCAAGACTATGGGGATTAGGGTGATGCCAAACCAATTAGTGTACTGATTTAGTAATCACATGTCCTTAATTCCAGCATCATACACTCTAGATTCAGCTACCTCTGAAAAAGCCCCACCTCATTTACATCAGGCACATGGCAGTGGGGCAATAGTTCATGACAGAGGAAGACAGCAAAAGCAAGCTAGCAAATTTAACAGCATCTTTCTGCCACTTTTATCTTTTTTAAAATTATTTTTTGGTACATTTTAGGTATACAATATAATGACATTCATCATTGGAAATTTGCACCTTTACATAATCTCTCTTGATTCTTACTTTTTCCCTATTCCCCTGCCCTCTCTTCAATCCCTCCATCCCTCCCTATTTACAAAGACTTTGTTTCCATTTTTTCATTTTCTCATATTAATTCCATTCCCTTCTTTCCTTTTATTTTATTCAGACTACTTAGGGTGGGTAACACTCACACCCTTCATCCTACTGCCCTTGAGCCTAGTATTGCACCAGGAATCAATCACACACTCTAAACTCGGTTGTCTTTGAAAAAGCCATCCATGATGTGAGGCTTTGGGGAGACATTTAAACACAAGCCATAACAAGAGTATAATTTAATAGTAACAAGTTGGAGAGAAGCTAGCAAGTATTTTGCATTTAGATTTTCTCTGAATCTTCAGACATTAAGATGCCCCTTCCCTCCAGGTACAGAAAGGTATTTCACAAATGAAAGTTTTAGACTTGTTTCAGAGGAGAAAGTCAGAGGGTCAATGAGTGACTTTCCTGGGTTTTCCCAAATACTAGGGTGCCATATGTTTAAATAATATATCCTGAACTCCATCATGAACTTCACTCATGATTTGGAAGAACTGCTACTAAACATATGGCCACAGGAACCCCAAAAGGCATGGTCCCTTAAAGGAAGTTTAAAAAATATCACTCTTCTCCCTAACAAAAGTCCTCGCTAGTGTGTCCATAATGTACCAAATAGAAATTAGATAAGTTCTTAAACCCATTTCTAGGTAAATCACTATCCTGTCTTGCCATGACTGTACCACAAAACTGAAAGAGAAATTGAGTTCATGGGTCTCTGGATTTAGAAAGATTAAGTATCATGCTAAAATCCAGAATCTTAAAGTTTGCATTACCCAAAATTAAATTTCCCAGATTCTTTTCCCTTCTCTTATTTTTCTAGCTATAATGAAGCAAAATTGATGAAAGCTGAATATATTTAACATATACACAGTGATGTTTTAATGTAAATATACATTATGAAATAATTATCATCACCATCTATTCTACATATCCATTACCTCACATACTCACTTTTATGTGTGAAGAATGCACTGAAGATCTAATATCTTAGCAAATTTCAATATGCAATGTATTTTTACTAACTATAGACATGCTTTACATTAAATCTCTAGAACTTTCTCATATAACCAAAAGTTTGTACATTTTGACAACATCTCACCATTTCCCCTATGTTTCTTGGTAACCACTTTCCTCTTCTCTGTTTCTGAGTTCAAATTTTTTTAGATTACTCTTATAAATGAGACCACATAGTATTTGTCCTTTTTAATGTGTCTGGTTTATTTTACATAGCACAATGTCCTTCAGATTCATCTGTGCTTTCCCCTCCTGACTGAAAATGTAAACATGTTTGCATTACCCAAACAGTGAGCTGTGGGTTTCCTTTAAAAAACTGTGCAACAGGGCTGGGGATTTACCTCAGTGGTTTCGCCGCCTGTTGCGCAAACCAAGGACCCGAGTTCAATCCCCAGTACCAAAAAAAAAAAAAAAAAATTGTGCAACACAAGAGATAAACATATAGACATATTTGTTGAATATTACAAATGAAAAGGCTACATCCCCTTCCTCCAAAAAGCACACCATAGTATAGTTCACTTGGTTAACCCTCTTTACACACACAGAGCTCCCACTTCATTTAAAAGTGCCTGACTCTAAAGCATAGATGGATTTTTAAGAAAATTTGAGTGGAGCTTCTATTATCAAGACACAAAACAGAAAAAATATGACACAAGAATATAAAGCATAGATGAAAACTTTAAAATATTATCATGCAATTAAAATCTTGAAAAATACATAGAATCATGTTTAAATGCTAATCATACTGGATTCTTGTGCGAACTAATAACACCTGAAGCTTACTAAATGGTCTCTCATTAGAGGCACTTCTCTGTGGTGATACTACAAATGGCTGTTACTACAAATGGCTGTTACTACAAATGGCTGTTTCCCTGCATTACCTAAAATTGGCTATTCCCCTGAAAGTTAGCTTCTGTTAATCATTCAGACTTGCATTTTACCTCTGTCTATGGTAGGACATCCAGAAAATAGTTAGTTCCTCCCTGCATGCTAAAAGTGTAATCATGAGGTCAATTTTCCACCTCTCATCTTAGTGAAATTAAAAATAGCACCTTCGTCATATTGTTTCATGAACTTTTGGATCTCCCTCACTATTGACAAGTAAAATGAGAAACAAAATTAAGAATCTTAAAAGAAATGTGTGCTGGCAAAGGCATGTTTTTGCTGGCCTGTGGCTGAAACTCTGGGTCTGTGTATCTTTTGATTAATGCGTCGATAGAAATACCTATGTGGGTTTCAGTGAATTAGTGATTATGTCTTTATGGTAATATTTACTATGAAATCAGTGAAAACTGCTCATGATTAGCATTGTCAAAATTACTTTCAATCTTGTGATTAACCTGTAACATCTATGTTTCTTAGTCTGATTACACCAATGGGAAAATGCTAGGGGAAACCTCTTGAGAGTACTGGTCAAAAGCTATATATTATACTGGTGTGTTGTCTATTACGTTCAAAAGCTATAAAAAAGGATTTTGCTATGCAATTTTTAATTCAGAAAACAACAGCACAGATTATTTTTCTAAAGCTTGTTTGCTAAATAAGATTAGCTTTATTATAAATGTAATACTACTTAATGCTGTAAACATAGCACCAAAATATGATTATATTGCCTGCTTTTATATCTTTTAAGACAGAAATTTGACCATAAGCTTCAGTTTTATTTAAACTAAGGACAATTGATTTATTATGACGTATTTCCTAATAATTGTTCTTTTTTTTTCTGAATGTGGATCTAAATTCTCATTGATGCCTTTCTGTATTGTGTAAATAGCACAACAAATGTCAATAAGGAATGTTCTAAAAAATTGTGTTGCATATATACAATTCAGAATATATCTAATAGGCATTTAAACTTAAATGAAATGTACCTTGAATTAAAATTTTAAGAATGGCCAAAAAAAAAAAAAAAGGAAAAGGAAAATACATAGAAATTAAAACTGTAACAGAATTAAAAATATATAAAGCCATTGATGGACTGGAAGAGAAAACTGAGGACTCTTAATACATAAAATAAAAAGGTAACAAAATATTTGAAAATTCATGCTACTAACTAGAGGATTATTGCAGTCATGTAGAGACCACACAATAGTTACGTGAGGCATTTGTAAAAAAATAAAAATTAAAGTGTCTCAGTGTGCGACCTGGACATCAATGTTTACAACAAAGAAATAAAAGTAATCTGATGTTTACATTGATCTGGGTAGTCTAACAGCCAGTAACAATGTCCTGTGAGAAACAATAAGAAACGACAGAAAAATATTAAGAAAATATCTCAGAACCAAAAGACAAATTTCCAAATTGCATTTGCCCTTAAAGAGTCTGAACCTGTGCTGTGAAATAGAAACATAACAGTGCACAAATGGGAACCACATATAGAATTTAACATTTTTCTAGTAGCTATATTTAAAATAAAATAACAAGTGAAGTTCAACAGTATGCTTATCATTTCAACATATAATCAATGTAAAGTTGAAATATTTTTCATTATTTTTGTATCAATTCTTTAAAAGCCAGAATTAGTTTTACTTTAGTAGTCATCTACTGGAAGAAAATTAAAATGCCTAGCCAGAAAATAACAACCAACAAATATACCAACAAAAAGATATTTAAAATATTTTCAAGAGAAATTATAAAGAATTTTGTATTCTAGTCAGGGTGCCATTTAATTTACCAATGAAGGAAAATAAGCAAATGTATATCTTTCATTACAATCAGGAAACTAGGAAGACCAAAGAAAGAAAAACGTACTTACTCTCACCAGTCAAATAAAAGGTCTAAAACACTCTTCCAAATATTAGCTATAATACTTTTCATTTAGTTTTTTTAAAAGTGCCTGAACAGCACTTATCAGAGAAAAAAATTCAGCTTTAGGTGAATTTATTATTAAGCAATAGAACATAAATAAACAAGTGGAGCACCTAAAATCACTTAGAATTCTCTTCTAATTCAGTATAAAATATATAATGCATTGTAAGCTGTAGGCACTCTTCAGTGTTGCAGAACACTAGAACTTATTCCTTCTCTCTAACTGTGTTGGGCTACCCTTTGTTGGACCTCTTCTATCCTCCCTTCCCCTTATCTTCCCTTGCTCCTCTGCAGCTATGAAATCTTTTTTTAGCTTCCACATATGAATGAGAGTAAGATTTTTAATAAAAACAATGACAGTAAAACTTCTTAATGAATCAATTTAAGAAAAAATAATTATTTAAAAATGTATGTAAATATATGAGTAAAGGACTTAGATATAAATATAAAATTTATATGGTGATACGTGAAAATTCATGAATTTCTTGTTACATACACATCAGTGCACAATATAAAACTGGCACAAAAATATAATAAAATAAATAGATCAGTAACCACAAAAAATGTTTTAAGGGACTCTTTTCAGAAAAATAATTAAACACTGGAATTCGTACTTTTTATCTAAATAAAACAAATGACCTCATGATATCATAGATTGTTTCATGTGCAACAAATGTTTCAAAACCTGTTCCTCTCTTTTTAAACAAAGTTTACATAACCCTGATATAAAAAATCATAAAACAGTATAACTTTGAAGTATTCACTACTGAATATACCAAAATACAATATAGCAAACAAAATATAGCAACTTATTGATATATTTTAAACTATGACCAATACTAGTGTATTTCTGGAATATAAACATATTATTTTTATATATTTATTAAAATAAATATGTAAGTGCAACTAGTATAGGAATAATTATATTAAGTTTTATCTTTTTTTTTTGTCTTTCTCTGGTACCAAGGATTGAACTCAGGACCTTGTGCTTGCGAGGCAGACACAGTGCCACTGAACTACATCCCTGGCTGGAATACTTGTGTTAAGTGACTTACAGTAAGGGAAGCATTCTAAGATATTTTTCTATATTCATGCCATAAATACATAAAATCACAACAATCAGTCCCCACAAACTCTATTTAGTGTATATTCATCAACACTGTAGCACATAGGTTGATTTTAACCTTAATTTATGTTATCATTTTATTTTAAAATTTTTTGTCGTTTTCTTAATGCTTCATGAGAATTATTCTGGAAAGTAAAGAAGAAGCAAATATTTCACAGCATTAATGAGAATACCTATGGATTTGTACACTGTTCTAAGTTATTTACACTGTAAAACCAATACTGATATTTATTAAGACAGGAGGGCTAGCATTGAACGAATAGGTTAAAGAGGAAAAACAGTGCATGTTAAAACAGAAAACTGGGCTCTTAATGAAGAGAAAGTTTTGCTGTATTTCTTCAGCTTCTGTTTTTCCTTAGAACTGACTTAGGAACATCATAAGCAGCTTTTCTAAAGTAACTTTCCAGCCCTCCATTTCAACTTGCCAGCTGGCAGGAGGGCATTGGCCCATCTGTTAAGCAGGAAGCCCAGCCATGGTAAGACACCTCCAAGCGGAATGAGGGACCAATATTCTCATGGCCTGACTTTTGAAACACTGCGTTTGTTTTCTCAGAAATTTTTTTTTTCTTTTACTTATCTTAAAGGGATAAATCATAATCAAAATATGTGTCTTTTGTTACTTAAGGATATTTTGTGAAACAAATTATTATGATGGTAAGAAATAATAGGGATTTTTAGGGTCTTATTTTTGTCATTTTTTAGTTTATGAACATAACAAAAGTATTGAGTCTCATAATTAGAAAATAATTTCATACTCATCAATATTATAAAATAAACTATAAGGGCTAATTTAGTCAATTATGTTTTATAAATTCAAAAGAAATGCAGTATAAAAATTATAACAGTATACATGAATGATTCATTTATAAGGCATTTATTTGCATTATTTGAAAATGGTACTAAGTCTACTGTGAAATACGGTAAATTAAGGAAGTTTCAAAAATGTTTGTAGCAAAGCTTGGATCTCAACAAGAGAAAAAGATCATGTATTTAAGGGAATTAGTTGACAATAAGTTTACTAGTATTTTCAGTGCATTTCAGTGATTTATTATACCTAAATCCTGCAGGAAAAAATATACACAAACTAAATTGTCCATACTCAAAATAAATTTCCAACACACAGACACAAGAAATGACCATTAAGGAAAAAATAAGCAATAAATAAGTATAAATAATAACAATTGATGCCATTATTCCATGGAGAGGATATTATTCTCTTTTGAGCCTCTGCCATTCCAACACATGTTGAGCTTTAACTACTGTACAGCTAAGAACTGTCTTGCCATTGTATGACTTCTGGTCTTTCAATTTCCTTTTATTCACGGTGGCTTTTAGAGTCTGCATTCTGCCATCCTTAATTAGCATTCACATCAGAAACCCATGGTGCACTACAGGTTATCACAATGGGAGTGAGAGTACCAGGAGGAGCAAGTGAAAAGCCTAGCAGCTGCCATCAGGACAGCTTAATGTTTTCAAGAAAGGGCAATGCTAAAGACGACTGATTTGTGAGAATCGAAACCGCTGATGAAGAGAGTCTCTGCATGGGCTCATGTATTGTGCTTCTGCCTGGAAAACAAACCTCATTTCAATATCTTGAGACATCATTAAGGGTGAATATTCACATAGACTTTTCAGACAGAAAATGAATAACTACCGTAATCTGGGGCTTAGACACTAAAAACACAATAGTGCAGCAAGCCTATGGAGCAGTATTTTATTTTAATAAGTTTTCAACAAGCCAGGGTTATTATTCACATTTTTTTTTTTTACAAAATTCAAGTATGTTCTGAGGAAATTTAGAAAAGTTTTTTATATCTTTTTCTTTTTCTTTTCTTTTTAAATTTTTTGCAAGCCTATTAAGCAAAGGCATCCTTTTTAATGATTATTTTCATACATATAAATTCCTTAATAAACTATGCAGGGATCATCATATTATTAGTTGCTGCAAAATGTGTTTACCTCCTTTTAGAATAACTTCAGGAAATTTGTATAATATACGAAGAAAAAACCACTAAGCTTTTGCTAGCTAGAACCATCATTCTAGGTGAAGTTTCTGATTTTGTTCCATTCCAAGAAAAAAACTGCTGTAATTTGTGATGATGGGAAAAAAGCCTTTGTCCCCCAAAAGTAATACATAGTCACCTAAATTTGTACTGATCCCTATAAAAATAATGACTGTGTAATACAGTTGGTCTTAACCTTCAAAAAGAAAAGAATAAGAGCTTTGCAGGTTGTGCTATTCCTCACTATTTCAGGAAGGTACTTACTGATGTCAAAGGGTTTAAAGGTGGATTTGACATAGTGATTATCATTCATGCTTGCATAGGGAAAACATTGTCATGTTTTACTAAAATGTACTATGATATTAATCTCCCCCACTTGATTGAATTATCATTTTAGATGGGATATTTTATATGTTTATGATCTTTCTGCTGATATTTGTATTTTGGCCATTAAAATTTTCATTAGCTTAATTCACAACTGAAGAACAAAGAGGGAGGACAAAAGAAGCTCAAATCAATCAAATGTATCATTTGCTACTGTTCCAGTAAAAGGCTTGATGGGAAAGGAGACTGTACTTATTAGCTAATCCTCAAACTGCATTTCATCTCTGAGTGTAATTTATTATCTTTTTACATGAATAACCAAGATTTGACTGCATAAAAGTTATTGCCAGCATCTCCATTCCCACATGACTAAATAGAGCTCATTACTTCCTTTCCCAGCATTTCCATCACACTCTGTGGCAACCTTAACACCCCCACCTTATAGTTTTTAACCTTTACATTTTTGCACATTTCTCAATAGTTTTCTGCTCCACCTAATACACTCCATGAAACTTAGTACGTAATCTTTTAACATTGCCATCTCTTTCTTCTTTTCTCTAGGTACAATGCCTTTTAAAGCAGACTCTACCAATAATCCCCCAACCACAGCACCCATAAATAAACCATATTGCATTTGCTTAAAACAGTTCTTGACCCACATCTTTATTGACTCTTCTCAGAAAAATCCAGCATATTTCTCTTTTTCGTACCTGAATTGTAAGTATGTGTTTCAAAAATACTGAAGTATCTAAGAAAACAACCTCTTGCCTACTGGAGTGGAAATGTACTGAACTCATAAACAGATCCAAAATACAGGTAAAGCGAAGCCTGAATTGAAGAAAGAATTTTGATGCATGTTGAATTTGAAACTGGACATCAAGAGTAACCATGTTCAAAGAGCAGTGCAAATTTATATCTGAATCTCAGTTCAAAGTAGGAGCTAAATTGTATATGGTCCTGCTGTGACAACATCTTTACAAATGAGAAGGCTAAGGGAAAAATATCATATTCCCAAAGTGGTTTGCTGTTAGTTAAGCTGAACAAACCATTCAGATATCTCTATTGTTTCTTTTGCATAAAACAATCTATTGTTCATAATAAAAGTCTTTAATGAAAATACACAATTGACAATAATGTTGGCATAAAAAAAATAACAACAAATTGAAAATAATTAAAAATGTTTATCATAGTAGCAGATTTACAGTAAATTTAATAAAGATGGGACAAGGAAGTAAGGGTGTATTTTTGTGATTTTATATATGTGTGTTATATGTTTTATATATGTATGCACATGTGCAGCAAAAAATTAGCAGTTGGCCAATTACAAGTCTTTAAATATTAAGACTATAGGCCATCAAAACTTATACACACTATCATGTCAAATCTCACCTCTTTTTCTCTATACTTTCCATCTTTTTGTACCACCATCTACAGTTTTACACTTATCTAGCTAAGAAAAGGAGAAATAATATACATTATAAATAGAACACATTGAGCTATAAGGGCATGAATGCAAGGGAGAAGTATAATACAAGTATAGTCAGTGAAACAGAAGGAAAACATAATGAGAAAAGCATGGCTGCCTTTGAACCAACTGGCTGCAGAATGGTGTACAAGGAGACTTTTGTGTGAATGACCCCTCTCATTTCACATGTAGGCAGTGCGTACATTTGCCTATCTACTGCATCTGTGAATTATTTGATCTTATTATTTTTCCAATACATGTGTAAAACTGCTTACAATTGGTGTACATGAGGCTAAAAATCGAAATCTGATTGTTTGTGAAGCTACAGCCTCTGGGTTTCCAAGTCCAAATGATGTGTAACACTCTGAGCAGAACTACATGCTTGATAGCATTTCCGCAACAATGAAAAGAGAAGAATCAGAGAGGAAACTTATTGAAGTAGCAGATTTAAAGGCTTAGAAATCTGCTTTTGTTGATATTATGGAAGAACTGCAGAATCATTTAGAGAATGATTCGGTCACTTCTCTCTTTTGTACTCTGAGCCCTTCTACTAGCCTTAGGAGTTTGGTCCCAGATAAGCCTCTGTCTGGCTATAATGAAAAAAAGAAAAAAACTTTACAAACCTAAGCAAGTAAACTGGACTCTGTACTGCACAACCTTCTACATATGCTTGAAAATAAAATAATAAAACTAAGTTGCAGAGGCAGGCATGTTCATTAAATTCATTGAATAACTGGGACTAAAGACCTTCCTTGAGACCAAATGCTTTACTGAAAAAGTAAATGCATAGTTCCAATGCATAGTTATTTGCATACTAAAGTGCTCCTAGTCAGGAAGAGAAAGAACATGTACAGTGGTATTTAAATGCTAGTAATGTTTTGATGGACAAACATCAATTACTATGCAGGAGCAGCACAGTGGGAAGCACTCAATATATTTAGATAGGAGTAAAAAAAAAAAAGTCCATTTAAAACCAAAAATTCAGAAGGAAAAAAAGCATTCCCTATATGAACTTAAATAAATGTTCATTTTTCTAATACCCCAGCTAGTGGATACATACCAGGAATGACAGCAGGATCAGGTTATAAACAAAAGCTACAGCACACATTATTCTTTTGGAGATCTCTCTAGCTGGATCACAATTAGTGTTTTTGTTATTGTTTTTGGCAATCTGAAACCTGTATTTTTAAGAATGTATATAATAAAAAAATTTTGACAAATGAAAACATGATTTTAAAGTTGCTAATTTTAGCTCCGGTAAGAATAGTAAACACACACACACACACAAAACAAATTCTAACAATGAATTTGAAATTCAAAGTTCAGTGAGGCAATATGCAGAAACACAGTGTTCAGTGGGGGCACCAATAGACCAGTGCTTTACTTGCAGAATTAAAGAGGAAGACACATCTCCAGATTCATAGTATCTTAAATCTTATTTCAAAACAAAAAAAATTAATTAAACTGTTCTAGTGTTTTCTAAAGTGTGTCCTCTCCATAACATAACTGTGTTGCAGCCATCCACAAAACGTATCAGGTCTAAACTATGTTGTAAAAGTAGAGTAAAAACATTTACGAACAACTAAATTCTTAATTGCAATTCTAAACAGAAAATGCAAGATAATCGCCAATGCTCTTTTATTTGCTCGGGAGAATCTGAGATTACAACTTAGAAAAGTTGAAAGAAAACTGAGTGCTACACTAAGAGAATTCAGAAATTAGAAGCCCGACACATCCAAGCAAGTGCAGCCCACATACTGGACAATCTAGACTTCAGATTTCTCACTTATGAAATGATGTTAACACCAGTATCTACTTCAACATGTATTATAAATATTAAATAAATGCATGGAAAGTGCCCTGAATTATGTCTGTCACATAGAAGACACACATTAGATGTCTGCTATTGTTATTTCTGAGCAACCACATACGTACATGAATGAAGCTGAGAAGCAGACCGATGTGCCTGCCACAGTAGTCATGGTTATCTTTCGATTTCAGTAACTTCCCATGACCTTTCCTGCTCCAGTGCCCTTGCATATGGTATTTGTTCTGTCTAGCTTTCCTGAGCCAACTCCTTCTCAGACTTTGGATGTCAACTATCTATTCTTCTGCCTGGAGTCCCAACCTGTGCCATACACTCTTGAACACCAGTATAACTCAACATCTCTCTGTAACATGCCACATTTACTATTCTCCTGTGTCCTAGTCACATGGTGTATATGATGTGTGTGTGTGCGCGCACATGTGGGTGCATGTGTGAGATTTTCTAAAGTTCAGTATGAGCGAAACCTCTGTCTATTTTGTTCATCAAATTCAATTTTTAAGACAAGCATAGTGGTACATGTTTGAGATTGCAGCACTCTAAGAAGCTGAAGCAGGAGAATCGCAAGTTCAAGCCCAGCCTAGGTAAATTAGCATCTTAACAAGACCCTGACTCAAAATAAAATTAAATAAAAAAATAGAAAGGGCCGGGTTGTAGCTCATTGCAAAAGCCCTGGGTTCAATCCCCACTACCACAAATGTATATTATATATGTATACAATTTCATAACTTTTATAATAATCCTTGGTCATCATAATTATTCAACAACTATTTGTTAAATAAAATAATGAATGAATAAAATTAAATGACTGAATGATCAAAATGATTAAAATCCATGAGAAATGGAGCTGATTTTTATTAGTTCACAAATAATGCTAATTAGATTTCATGCTAAATGTGGGATAAGAATCAGAGAAGAACATCTTTTTGCATCTCCTTTATATGATACAGACTTGGACTAAAATATCTTTAATCAAAAAAGTATAAAATTTAATTATTGACCTTGAATAGCTTTGTGTCGAATGGAGACACTGACATGCACACCTTTTTAAATTAAAGAAAAAATTCTTGTTAAGTGCCACAGTATACATTCTGACAATATGACAAGTAAAGCACAAAGCTTCCTATGTCCCAGCACACTCAACTGAATGAATAGTTCAGAGTTTCATAGAGTGGATAGCAGTTGAGATGAGCCTGGAAGAATGAGCAGAATTTGCAGAAAGGAATATTAAGAATTGAACAAAGATTTGGAGAAATAAAATGAATACTGTCTGAGAGTGCAGTTGGTTCATGGAGAATATAGGAAAGGTTGTTGAGAGCTTCCAACCTCCTTGGCACAGTGATCCTTACTCTGTAAGCACTGTGAAGGCGCACGTAGAGTAAAAGCAGAAGATGAAGTCAAATTCTGCTCCTCCAAGGAATCTTCAGTGATGTTTGCAAAAATAATACACCAAAGGAATAATTACAGATCAACATAATATTAATTCGGAATCATGTACAGTACTGACAAATACTATCAGATCTCAGAAATGGAGAAGAACATCTTGCAAAGAAAGAAAATAGGGCTTTCACAGTCACAGCAGTAAGCTGTTCCAGTTCAACTGGAACACAGGCTTTCTGTGTTATTTAAGGGAAATAAGAATAAAAGTTGGGAGAAGTCAAGACTAAGAAGGTCAAGGCAGAAAAATGTGGGCTTTTAATGGTTAATAATGGATTCTCTAAGAATTTCTAAAAGTAGGAAAGCAGAAAACGGACAGAATTAAATTTTATAGACAGGTCTGGAATGCCTTGGAAAAGGGTAAGGCAAGAGGGATAGCTACAAGATTACTTTAACAGTCCTAGAAAGAGGTAGTGATATTAAGGACACAGTGGTCAATGGACAAGAAAGATGTGTTATTGTCTTGTAAGGAATTTTTTGTTGTTGTTTTTAAGACAGACTCTCACTATATAGTTTAGGCTGCCCTTGAACTCACAGCAATTCTCCTGCCTCAGCCTCCCCAGTGCTAGGATTATAGTCCTATGCCACCACACCTGGCTGAAGACATTTTGACTGAAGAACAGGGCTGGGTTGGTGGGCATAGGAACAATCTTTGAAAAGAAAGAAGATCTAAAATTAAGTTAAAGAGGAGTTTGGATATGATGTTCTGAGGTCTTTAGCATGGGAATGATTAAAAAAATAAAAGCTCATAACTTCTATTACTGCCATCTCATGATTACTAGTTTTGTTTCATTATCTAAAGCCTTTAACTCAATTTATTGTATTCTGATGACTACAATTTTGATGTCCGTTTTTGTTACTAAAAGAGCGAGACTATGAATCCTTCCTGACTTGATTTTTCACTGTAAATCACATTTAGAAATCATTGAATACTAAATATTTGTAGTGGTTTCTTCTGGGACACTGATTTCACAATCTTCTGACTACTTGAGAAGGCATAAGAATGAGTCCTGATAAGCTTATTCTGTGGGTAGAAAGTAATGACTAAATAATACAACAGCTCCTAGCACACTCTAGAATTGAAACTTTCTTTTGTAAATGGCATTAGTCAACATTACTGTGCAATCTAATTATTATAATTATGACAGAGGTAAACATATCTAGCTTCTCTGTATTAATATAATTCTGCTAGTCACGAAAATAGTTCTGGCCATTTGATTTCATAAATGAGATTGAAAAAATAAAAGCGAATCTCCAAACTGAAGAAATGAAACAGAAAACAAGATTAAAATAAAATTATAATGGGAAAATACTGAAAAATGAATACTAAATTGCCTGAAAGATATTTGCAGAAAAAGAGGAGAAATCAAGTTCATGTTTGCTTTCTCACTTGGCATGTCTATGTGCTTTTTAAATTTTAATACTGACAATTATTCATATCAAATAAATTTGTAGAAAAAAAGATTTCCAGTAATACATGAAGCTGTAATTTAATCAATGTAAACATCCCAGACATTAATAATTTACATCATTGACTATTTAAAAATTAAAACTGACTAAATTAACATTGACTTGTCTGTTTTACAATAACTGCTAAATAACTGTAAAGTATACAGCATTGTATTCATTACTGTAGAAATTATAATTCATTTTATATCCATTTCTATGTATATCTACATTTATCTCAAGATAACGAGAAAATATATACTTACCAAAATGGTGGTAACAATCAGAGAGCGATTAGATAACGAATCTGTGATATTAGCTGGTTTTCCCTTTTGACTTTCTGTCATATTCAGGCCACTGGCTGGATCCCAAGTTCCAATCTATAAAATAGCATATGTACTTTGTAAATTGTCTATCGGGCACCCAAGAAAAAGCATTGCCAGAGAAAGTTACACCTGCCAACACTTACTACTCACTGCTGCTGCGTTACCTGCTGTCATTAAAAGCTTTTTGTTTTAAGCACAATTCACTCCTCTGTGAAGTGCAACCAGTGAAGTGTGACATTAAAGAACAAAATGATCCACTGCACTGCTACAGCCAGTGTGGGAGCTTAATTTTTCATTCAAACTTTCATTCCCCAAGATAAACAACATTTGATGATACCTTGATAACTGGCTAGAAACTCATGAATAGTGTATATCTTTTAGTGTAATGGATCTATCTCATCTTATTATAAAGCTAGCACACCATATATTATTCAGACAAAGCTAAAAGACACAGCAAAATCTGGGGATCCAGGATAAATTAATAGGTAAAGACAGGCTTAAGGGAAGAACTGACTAGTATTCTACATAACCCCCAGCAGGGCAAAACCATACCCAGAATTATCTTCGGGGCTTTTTAAAGCATGTGTAGCTTTTAAAACATTCCTGGAAAAGATCACAGCACAATCTCACCTAGATAATCCATTCCAATATTCCTTCCTGTGTGCTATTTACGTGAATTTTAATTAAATCATACACTCTCTGTACTCATATCTTTTGTACATGCTGAATGTAGTAAATGGGGTGACACATATGAGGCTCTGGGAAGACATTGCCACAGGATGGGTAGATTAAGTGGTTCATTGATGCCTACACTGTTGCATTATGCTATAACTGGTCATCATCGAAGAACAGGAAAAAGGAGGTGTGGGATCAGTAGATATTGTTCTACACCTTCTCAAATCAGAGAGTCATTAACAGTGCAATGTGTTTCCTACACTTCCTTGGACAATAAACTTATTTTTCTTAAGGAAAAGGGAATTATCAATTTATCTTTAAAATAATCCTGTATATAAAAATTAAATTGTTTAACAGTAAAACTGATTTAAGCAGGCTTACCCAAATATGTTAACAAAGGCCTTGTCAGTATAATCTTATCTTTACAAATATTAAGACTCTTTTACTTTTTATATCTCATTATATTCATTTTTGATAACTTTTCATTTGCATGGTTTTTCTAGTATACTATTAAGACATCTTTTCTTTAATTGAAAAATAAAAGTAGACATTTTTGCTGCTACTTTTTTAAAAATTCATTTTACTTTACAAGGGACTCAATATTAATGTCTTTTATAGTGAGGCTTTAAAATTCTTTTGCCACAATTTTCATGTTGATTTAATTTTCCTCTTACCATTAAAAACTATATGTTTCTGATGTTTGTGTCAATAAAATAAAAAGTCAAATAATTCAGTGAGAAAAAAATGTTTTCTTTCTTTTTCCTATTCAAACTAAATTACCTAATGGACAATTAAATTCTTTTTCTTAGATCGTGACCATCACAATGTCATAAATAGAGAGTCTAAGTTTAATTCAGGTCAGTCAGGAAAAAAAATCTTAAAGACAAGAAAATAACATCAATGTACCAAATTGTTAGGCAGAACCAGTAGTAAGATTTGGCTACACAGAGAGGGGCAATTTATTAAATCCCATAAAATTTCAAGACTAATCTTTCCTTTTTTCCACCTTTTTTAAAGTATAAAATGGTGCCTATTATCCACACCTAACTCTCTTTGCACAATTACGAGGCTTGAGGCTACATGTTGCTAGAGCAGGGACTTTTTTATCTTTGTTTTTTTAGTATGTTTGTAATACACAATAAGTATATTTGTCATGAATTGATATATATCATATTTTGATAACATGTACTTCATTCTTCCTGTCCCCTCCTATCCACTTTTCCCATCCTTATATCCCCTTCCAATCTCCACAAAGTCTATCTCTTTATTTCCTATCATCTCTTGTTTCACTCTTTAAGTTATTTATAGTTTGAGTTTCTCATAGAAGATAAACCACGTGATAATTAACCTTCTGCATCTGATTTATTTTATTTAGCATTATTATCTCAAGGTACATTCATCTTTCTACAAACAATTCAAATCTATCCTTTCTGATTGAGTAATATACAATATGCAGTATACATATATAATTTATATAATATCTATAATGCAATACATATTATATTTTCTCTATTCTTTCATCTGTTGATGTGCATATAGGCTGGTTCCAACATTTTACTATTATGAGTTTTGCTGCTATAAACATGGATATACATGGATCACCATAACATGATATCTTTGACTCTTTCAGGAAGATACCCAGAAAAGGAATAGGTAGGTAAAAATAAATTTCTAGTTTTAGTTTTTGAGGAATCTCCGTAATGATTTCAATAGTCATTGTACTAAATTACATTCCCCCCCCAAAATTGACTGGTTCCCCACCCCAGCCTTACAGGAATTTATTCTTTCTTTTCATTCTCAGTAACAGTCATTTTTTTCTGGAATAAAATGAAATCACAATGTTGTTTTGACTTGCATTTCTCTAATGGCTAAAAATGCTGACTATTTAAAAATATACCTATTGGTCATTTGTACTGCTTCTTTTGAGAAATGTTTATTTATATTAATTGTCAGTTTTTTGATTAGATCTTTTATTGGTGAAGTAAAATATTTTTACTTCTTGTTTTGTTTGGTACCAGGGATCGAACTCGGATCCTTGGGCTTGTGCAACAGGAGGCAAAACCACTGAGCTAAATCTCCGGCACTTTTACTTCTTTACTCTAGATATAAGTCCTTTCTCCGTGGAATAGCTAGAAAAAATTTTGCCAATTCTGTAGGTTGTCTGTTCACTCTGTTAGTTGTTTCCTTCACTGTGTAGAAGCTTTTGGATTTGATGTGATCCCATTTGTGGATTGTTAATGGTATTTCTTGTGGGATCAGGGTTCAGTTCAGAACAATTTTGCCTATGCTTATGTCTTCAAGAGTTTTACCTATATTATCTCTGAGAACATTCAGTGCTTCTGTTTTTATATCTAGGTCTTTAAGCCATTTTAATTTTATTCAGTACAAGTTGGAAGACATTGATCTAGATTCATTCTTCTGCATGTGGTTTCTCAACATCATTTGTTAATGAAACTATCTTTTTTCCAGGGTGTATTTTTGAACCCTTTGTCAAATGTCATAAAGGGGCCGGGGATTTAGCTCAGTGGCTCCGCTGCCTGCCTTGCAAATGCAAGGTCCTGAGTTCGATCCCCAGTACCAAAAAAAAAAAAAAAAATCATATGGCTGCAGGTCCCTGAGGTTTGACTAATTACTTTCTTTTTTACTGATTCATAATAACTGCATTCATTTATGGGGCATAGTATGGTAATTTGATCCATACGTAAAATGTGAAATGATCAAATCTGAATCATTAGAATTTCCATATTTTAAAAATTTATCAGTTATTTGTGTTGAGACTCCTCCCTTCCAGTTGTTTGAACAATATAGAATAAATTGTTGCAAATTATAGCCACCCTAGAGAATATGAGGACTAATTCCATTTTTTACACATACCCAGCAAAACAACATCAGGGCTACTGTAGAACCTTTTGTGGACCTGGGTGGGGATGGAGGAAAGGGTGTAAACAGAATGCCTGCTGACCTGTAGAATGTTTCAAATTCAAAATCATTGAAAAGCACTCTGGTGGCTAAACAATGCAGATCTGAAGATGGTATTCTGTAGGGACTGCCACTTTTCTAGGCCTGGTCTGTAATTAATACTTGTCACTTATTTATTCTCTCTGATTTTATTTCCTTTCTTTTTTAACATTAATTTAATAGCTACGTTTTTCTGGCATAATAGTCTACTAGACACCGCAATGGCAAACACAATTTGACTACTGTTGTCTACCTAAGGACACCCTCAGGCATAACCAAAAGTCTGTCAACTTTCTATAACAGCTTCTACTACAAAGTACTTCCTGTTTCACTTAATGTTACCCTACATGAATGGTTTTATAAAACAAAACAACAAACAAAAACAAAAAAATGGCTTATTAAATAATTTAGTTCAACTTATCATGTCAATTGTCAGTTGTTTTTTAGTACTACTGTACTATTTTGATGGCAGAGTTCCGGCTCAAAAGCCTGACACAATAATCCAGAATTATCTAAAGTCACAGAATTAGTTATTCTCATTTATAAATCTCAGGTTTTCTGACTTAATATTATCAAATTTTAGAATTTTCAGTGGCTTTAAAATGTGAAATCAAATAGTATTTTGTATATTCCTAAATTGTAGAATTCCTAGAGAATACTATTCAAGTTGAGAAAATGTTTTATTTTTTATTTTGTTATAATGACCAGCATCATGCATGACGGGCTGAGGATAGAAACCAGGGTCTTCTATGTGGCAGACAAGCCCTCTACAACTAAGCTACACCCCAAGTCCCTGATTAGTTCCTTTTAGGACTTTCTTTTTATTAGTTCAAAATTGGGATTCTGATATGAAAGAAGCGGTAGACATACAGAATTGTATGTCTATACATAAAATTACATTATGTATGGTAACTCTACATTTGTTTTTCTGAAACACTTTAGGTTTACAAGTATCTTCCTCGTATGAATATTGAACACTTTTATACAAAAAGATAATATGGTTTGGACAATAAATTATAAAGTCACCCTAATTTTAAGGGTTAAATTATATATGAAATACAAAAGTGTCCCAATAGCACAAATAATTGTAGAAAATTATGACCTGATTCATTTTTTTATATTGTTTGGATCTTAAATGTGTTCTTCTTATTATACAAAAGTATATATTTATTATCATCAATGGAGTATAATTCAGCCATAATGAAGAATGAAACTACATCATTTGTAGGAAAATGAATGGAACTGGATATCATGATGTTAAATGAAATATGTTAGACTCAGAAAGGCAATATTGCATATGCTCCCTAAAATGTGAAATTCAATAAACAAGAGATGAAACCAGAAAGAAAACTGTAATTACACAAGAAAGGAATAAACAGGAAGTAGAAAGGGGTATAACAAAGGGTAATGGAAGGATGAATATGATCAAAATATATCATGAACATTGAAATGCAATATTTATAAAAAAAAGAAATGCAATATTTAAAAAATTAGTAGACACTAACAGGCATGAATAAAATTTATTAAAAATAATGATTGTAGCATATTATGCACATGTTATTTTGAAATTTATACCTAGATATAATAGTTTTATAAATGGATGATATTATTTCCCCTTTCCAAGTGAAGAAACTGAAGAATAGAAAAATAATATGACGTCACCTGCTAGCAATTGGTGGGCCTGTCATAGGGCCCAGCCAGTGATACCCTTATCAGAAGCTGGGCCCGTGACTACATGTTTATGAGGAGAACAATGCAAGGCATAAATATAGAAAGATAAAATAAGTTGGAAGGAATCCCACTAAAGCATAAGCTATAGTTAATCCTGGATATATGCACATATTCAAATTTAGATTGATTTATTTTTATATCATTTGTGTAACTTAAAAATTGCAAAAAAATATAGGTAGTTGTTTATTTCCCTTTTAATGGGCATCTAGGCTGGTTCAACATCTTGACTATTGTGAATTTTGCTGGAATAAAGATGGCTATGGGATGTTGACTTTAATTTCTTTGAGTATACAGCAAACAGTGGTATAGCTAGATCAAATGGTAGTTTCTATCTTATACATATGGGTATCCACTTTTCTCAGCACCTTTGATTAAAGAGACTCTTTTCTCCTACTTACATGTTGTAGTTTGGATCAGGAATGTCCCCAAAAGCCTCATGTGCTCAGAGATGGAGCTCATGGAAGGCAACTGGATTATGGGGTCCTACAGCTGCCCTGCTGCTAGGAGAGGATGCTTGGCTAGAGCCGGGTCATTGGAGGCATGGTCTGTTAGGGTGTACCTCCCTTCCCAGCTCCTGCTTTCTCTCTCTGCTTCCTGACCACTATGATGTGAGCAGGTTGCTTCCACCAGACCTTCTGTCATGCCATTTCTGCCTTGGAGCTAGTGGACTATGAATTAAACTGTGAGTCACAAAAAAACCTCTCCTCTTTTAAGTTTGGGGTGTTGGATATTTTGTCCCAGCCTTGAGAAAATGACTAAAACAATATATTTTGGCTCTTTTGTCAAAAATCTGACAGCTATAGTTGTGTGGGTTTGCTTCTGTGTACTTTCCTCTGTTCCACTGGTCTATGTGTCTATTTTTTGTGTGAGTGCCATGCTGCTTTTGTTAGCATAGCTTTGTAGTACAAAATGGCATTGGGTATTATGATGCCTCCAGCCTTCTTCTTGCTTAGAGATTCTTTGGCTCTTCTAGATCATTTTTGTTTCCACGTAACTATTAAGACTTTTTAATAATAAGGTCTTTTCAACATATTAATTCTACAAATTCATGAACATAAATGTAGTGTCTTCCTCAACTTCTTTCTTCAGGGTTCTGTAATTTTCATTGTAGAGGTCTTTTACCTCTTTGGTTAGGTATTTTGTGGGGATTTTTTGGAAGCTATTGTGAATAGAAATTTTTATCTAATGTCTTTCTTGGCTAGTTCACTTTTGGTGTATAAAAACCTGTTGATGTTTTAATGTTGCTTTTTATCTTGTGTTGCAATCATCGTGACAATCATCAAATAAGCCTTATTTATATATCTATTGTAAGAATTTTCTCCTACTATTGAAAGTCAAATTCATAATTTTATTGGCTACATAAAGTAAACAACATATGAACAAACCATGCTTTAACTATCATTGTCACATAAGGCTTTACTATGCACATTTATTTATAAGTATTTGGCTATGAATTTTATTATTTTAAAACAGATTTCTGGAATTAGAACTACTCAGTACAAACAATAAAGTTGTTAAGACTGTTATTATAGGTTGCCAAATTGCTTTTGAGAATTCTCTACTTGTTATCTTCTCCCTTATAATTCATGGTAGTAACCAAAAGACAAATGTCTCTCTAACAATTCATGTTTTATTTATAATTGACTTGCATAATTGGTTGATATTTTAAGTATTTATGACAGTTATGTTTTTTTCTAAATAGTATTTTTATTGATATAAAATAACGATTTCTACTCCAATAAAACATTTTACCTAAACTTGCAATATCTATTATTAATCATGTTCACCTTGCTTCATTATTTGTGAATTCGCATTTGGTGATAAATCAGTATATAAATTTTCACTTTCAACCTATTCCTTCATTTTGTGGGTTTTCTCTTTTTTATATTTTATTTTATTGAAACAGGGTCTTGCTATATAGTTCAGGATGGCCTTGAACTCACACCAATTGGCAATCCTCCTGCCTCAGCCTCCCAAGTGCTGGGATTACGGGTATCCACCACCATGCCTGGCTATTTTGTGGTTTTTCTTATAACAGCTCATCAGTGAATATTTTAATGTGCTATTTTCTCCCATGAATACTATTTTAGCCTTGTTCCTTTAACATTATTTGTTTTTTGCTATTTCTTTTCAACTTCACAATTTTTTGGTAAACTTTTTCTGTGATAATTTTGGAGGTACTCTACTAATATGTATTTTACTTTTGTTTAAACTTTTATCATTACCTGAATGTATTGAGGTGATTGTGTGGTTTTGTTCTTGGTTCTTTAATGTAGTGTATAAAAAACTATAGAAAATTGGAATAGAGTTCTTTATCTCAATCTGATAAAAGCCATCTATGACAAACCAACACCCAACATCATACTAAATGGTCAAAAACTGAAAGGTTTCACTCTAACACCAGGAACAAGACAAGGATGCTCAGTCGCACCACTCTTATTCAATATAGTTCTGGAAACATTAGCCAGAGCAAATAAACAAGAGAAAGAAATTTTAAAAATAAGGACATTATTATCATTATTTGCAGATGGCATTATACTCTACATAGAAGACCCCAAAAACTGCACCAAAAAAATTCTTAGATTTAATAACTAAATTCAGTAGTGTAGCAGGATACAAAGTCAACACTTGGAAATCAATAGCATTTTGTAAACAAATAACAAACTCATTGAGAGAGAAATCAGGGAAACTACATCTGTCACAATAGGATCAAGAAAAATGAAATACTCGGGAATCAATCTAAAGAAGAAAGTAAAAGACCTTTACATTGAAAGATACAGTACTCTGAAAAAGAAGATTGCAAAGGATATCAGAAAAAGGAAAGATATCCCTTGTTCTTGGGTAGGCTGAACCAATACAGTGAAAATAGCCATACTCTGAACACTGTTATGCAGATTTAATGCAATCCTGATCAAAATGCCAATATCATATTTCACAGAACTAGAAAAACAATCTTAAAATTTATATTCTTTCTTAGTGATTGAATATATACTTGTGAATTGTTTATTTCTCTAGTAATTAGCATACCCATTCTTTCTGGATAATTTCCAAAGCAGGTCTCTCCAGCCAGTGTAGGACGTGAATAATAGGTATAGAGATGTTTATGCCAACACAGAAGTTTCTTTGCTTTGTGTTGGTGGGAAATTAGAGAATTCATTTTTCCTCTTTCTGCTGTTTCAAATTTTGAATATTTAAATAACAGGGATAGTTCATCTCATTACTGTCCAAAAATCATTGACATCAAATTTTAATAGTTTTGTACTTCCATTGCGCTCATGGTCCCCTCCAAGCCCCTGGAGCTGGAGTTGGTGCAGCTGTTTCTGGAGCTGGCTGAGGAGGAGGAAGAACTCAATGCCTATCAGCTCCAGACCTTGCTAAGTATTGCCCCGGAGCCACCCAGGGGGAACACTAGGAACCCTGGGGAGATCGGGAGATCGGGCTCAGGACCTGTGAGCAGCTGCTGCAATGTTTCGGGAATGCGCAAAGCCTGACCCTGCACCACTTCCAGCAGCTCTGGGGCCACCTCCTGATGTGGCAGGCCACATTTGACAAGTTTGATGAGGACACCTCTGGGACCATGAACTCCTACGAGCTGAGGCTGGCACTGAATGCTGCAGGCTTCCACCTGAACAACCAGCTGATGCAGGCCCTCACCAGCCGCTACCTGGACAGCTGGCTTCATGTGGACTTTGAGCGCATCGTGTCCTGCATGGCCCAGCTTACCTGCATCTTTCGTCACTGCAGCCAGCACCTGCACAGGGGGGAGGGGGTCATCTTCCTGACACACAAACAGTGGGCGGAGGTGGACCCCTTCTCCTAGAACTTCAGGTCAGCACCTGCTGCCTGATCCCTGACCCTCCTGGTGTGGAGCTAGCTGGGTGCCTGGCTGGCTGAAGGATGAGGCCACCATTCCTGGACCAGGGCGCCTCTCTGTGCTCAACTATCCTCAACCGCACTGTGGGTCAGCACCAGCTCTTCCTGTGCAGCCGTTTGCCCTGTGTTAGTCCCTGCTCCCCTTTAGATGCAGGGGGGCCCACGGTACCTTTGATTTTACACAGGATGGGAATGGAGTCTGCGGGTCACACACTCTCCTGAGAGGTGGAGAACAGAGTAGAGAGAAAAAGAGGTTACTGGAGGGATCCTTCTTAAAAATATTACGTTTTATTATCCTGTCCCCAGAAGGGTGGTTTATCCAGAAACCATGAAAAAAATCAATCAGAATAAACTCGGGGCGGGGGAGAACCATCAACTACCAGGCAGTAGGCCAGCAGCCCACCTCCACCTCAGGAGGTCCCCAGAGACCCCTGCGCGACGCACAGGAAGAGAACAATCAGGAAGGGGCCAGGAGGGCAGCAAATCAGCTATGTCTTCATTGTGAGAGCAAAAGAGATGACAAAGATATGTTGCTAGGTGAATATATATTTATATAATAAATCCATAAGAGCGTTTAAGTATTAGCATCTCATTTCTCAAAGACAAACAGTAAATATTTCATAGTAAGTAAGGCCTATATGCTGCCTGCCTGTGAAAATTCAGAGTACAGTGCAACTGACTGGTTAGTGGTCTTATAAGGACAGAAAAAAGAGCACTCCCATGATCACTTTCCTGCAAACAGCCACCCATTTCCTCAGGGCTTGGATTTCATTATTTTAGAACTACAGTGCTAATATGAAGACAATAAATATATATATAATTATGAAATGGAATGACTAATGCAAATACATGTTTTTTTTTATATTTATGAATCTTATTTTTGTAGGGAAAATTCAATCATAATATTAATTTAAATATTAAGAGAACATTGGTGCTTTTGTTTCTTTTAAATAAAATTTGAATCAATAAATTAAAAGTTCTTGAAATTGACAAAATGGTAACATCCAACTGAGGACCACTTTTAAGGACAAAAGTATAGTCCTCATGTATTTAGATTTGAAGTTAACTCAGTGCTTTATCTTTACATTTAATACACATGTTTTAATTCAAAATCAGTATTTAAAAGAAAGAAGTCAATATTTGGTATTCTCTGATGAAAGAAAAAAAGAAATCTTGTTCCAAAACAAAGAATTGTGTGTTTTCACACAAAACTAAAAATAAACATCATTCAAAAATAGTTTTCTTAAAGATTTTACATCCTGAAAGTTTAAATATATCAAATGCCACAAGAGCTGTAAAAACACTGTCAAACAAAAATGTTATTGTAGTTCTGAGATGAGGGTATGATGAATTTTATGTAAGAGTTAGATAAATTAAGTGGTGAACATCACCAAAAATATATTACAGTCTAGGATATATTTTTGCTTTTCAAAAAGTAAGCAACACGTTTCTGACTGGCTTACTAATTACTGGTTAACATCGCCACTAACATGGCTTTTCCTACAAGAAATCTCAATTCCTGGGAAAAGTTGGTGTTGTTGCCATGGGGACCAGGGTATATGTATCAAATGACATTGATAGAGGAAGATAAAAACTGCTGCGCATCAGGTATCTAGAAATTTATGAAAGAAATATCTCTCACCTATCTTGGGTCGATTTGCAGATTTAGATAAATTTTGAAAACTGTAAATTGTATTCAGACACCTTTCTCATAGAGAGTTAATGAGTACAGAATTCTTCAGGCAAAAAAAGTTCAATAATAAAGATTTCCATTGAAATTACCACTTTTTTCATTAAAAATATCTATAAAATTCTTCAAAAGGCTCTTTGAAAGAGTTCTTTATTCTTGAACATATAAGCTTATAAATTCAGGGAAACAGGGCTTTACTACTAATTGCTTTCTTCTCCATGTATTATCAAAATATTTTACTTCCATTAAAAAGCTATAGATTAGTAATATTTACTAATATACTGGTAGGTACAAATATAAGAAATGAATATTTAGAAAGTAAAGATATTAAAAGTTGAAATGAAGCTTATCTTGAAATTTAATTATGAAAAATGGAAACATTTTATTTATTTATTAGCTTTCTTATTTATTCAGATTTTTTGAGACAGGGTCTCACTAGTCAGTTCAGGCTGGCCTTGAACTCACTATGTGGCCCAGGCTGGCATGGAACTCATGCCAGTTCTCCTGCCTCAGCCTCAGGAATGCTGGGATTATATGTGTTCATCACCACACCCAGCTAGACAAATTTAAACATTTTTAAGGTTTCCACAGATGGACAAGAGTGCTTTGTATTAAGTAAAAATGTTATTTATCATGTTATTTCTATCATTGATTTTATTTATAACATTTTATTCATCTATAAATTTTGTATGTATTTATATATTAAATAATTTATAAAGTCTTCACTGTATAGAAATCAACTAATCAATATTACATGTCTAATTTTGGACACTTCTGATTTTAAAGGTTTTTCCCTAAAGATTCACAAATTAAAGGATGAAATTTTACTATTAAGTCATGCTGAAGCAAACATTTCCAGTCCCCTTAGAACTATTGCTGGCCATAGAAATTTATTGGTATTATATTTTCCACAATTATTTTAAGGTTATATAGAAATATAGTTGTAACAAGGATTATTAGATTCTTTCCATTTAAGAGATAAAGAATTTTATTGTCCACGGTCTACTTTTATACAAACATCAAATTCATGAGAATGCCCACAAAATAAACAGAGCAGATAGAAAAGAGCTAGGGAAAAGATAGAAAGGAATATGAGAAAATTTTCGTTTACATGCAAATATTATTTGTCTTTACAAATTCACTTGAATTATGAATCAAGTATAATAGTAAGATAATTTTTGGGCGGAGCAGAGAACACATGAAGTCACTGTGATAGCACAGGACATTCTATAAGACAATTTACTCATGTGGTAGGACTAAATTATTTCATTTAATTACTGCATTACAGTGCCTTATAATAATTTTTTAAATGCAAATGATCATTTTCCCAAAAAGACACCTGAGTGACTCATCTTGCAAGGGAAATGTACCATTCTCATGTCATGTCACTAACTCAATACAAGCCTATTTTGGGAAAGAACACTTACAACTATTTTAGATTCAAACTGAACCCTTTTGAAGTTATATTTAAAGGATCTTTTGAATGTTTTTGTAATGTTATGCCCTTCAACATATGTATTGTTTCATCTGAAACTGATCCTTCCTAAGCCCATAGCTAAGCTTCAGAGAACTATGTAGGTAAAGCTAAGCCATTTCCAAAGATGAATCACATTCTGGTTACATATTCCATAAAAATTCCTCTCATTTTATTGTCAGTTTTGAAGACATTTTTGTATTTTTTCAGAGATCAATTTTATTTGCCTTTATTATTTTTACTATTTCTTTTTCCCCCACTAAATAACTTCAATATTTCCACTGGCAGACAATATACAAATGAAAAATAGTCTGACCAGGTATAACAATAAAATTTTTACTCAGAGCCTATTCAGTAGCCATTGTAGAAGCCAAAGCATAGCCTTCACATTAATCTCTACAAAATAATCAGATCTTTTCTATAGTTGCCAGCTTTCCTGTTTTACCATCCTTCCAACTCAGGATCAACCAGAGAAAATTGAATATGCCTTTCAAACCCATCACCAAAGTGCTGAGGTTCAACTGACCCACCTCCTGTTTCCTCATGTCAACAATCTCCAGTCCAAGCACACCCTATATGTGGGACGTTTTTTATTTTCAACAATAAAATTTTGTTATTCTCCTGCTTGGTTTTGAATCTCTGCCTAGTGTAGTTGATAGTGATTGGCTCCCTTTCTGCAGTAAGCTTTGGATAACTTTTGCTCGTTCTCATTTGGGTAAATTTTATTTATTTTCATACCACAAATGTTTATAAGAAGAAAAAGGAGAAAATCTAGAAATAGCATAATGATGACTTTTACTCTTTGATGTAACATTGGAGGATCAGATGTTTTATACCACACTGTTTGGGAGCCCAGATGCATTGCACATCTTTGTAAGTTTGGGCTTTGCTGTGTGGCCTTCCCTTGTACTCTAAAATGCTGTATTTCCTTGGCGTCTTGACCCACAGCTCCTGCCCACTGATTCCTTGATTAATGACGTTCTTTGTTCCCAAATCAGAGGTATGAATTAGAGCTGGAAAGAGTAAAATATCTCTGCTACAGTACTGGAAAACAGCTCCGTGTCAGACACTTGAATAAACATCCTGTGTGAAGTATTTCTCACGAGTCTCATAATGATCCTTCATTCATTCAACAGTCAATAAACAGTTCTTGAGGACATACTTTGTGTTAGACACTTTGCTAGTCTTTAAATGCATGGTAGTGGAAAGGGGAAAATTTTTTTCCATCTAAAGACTTGTATCCAGGCTAAGGAGATGGCCCTTTTTACAAAAAAAAAAAAAAAAGTACGATTGAATATATATAGTTTTACATGTTGATATAAACTAAGAAGAAACAATTATAGTGTACTGTAAGAGACTTAAATTTGATAAGATACTTAGAGAAAGCATATCTACAACAGTCATATTTAAGGTGAAACCCCTCAGATGATTTTTCCAGGCAAAGAGGAGAAGCATGGATATTCTAGGCTAAGAAAACACTTCTGTCAATATATTGGAAAACTGTGTTCCTGTGAAGAAATGAGATATGGCCAGTGTAACTCAACTATAGAAAGTATCCAAGAGGGTGATTAGAGGGTGGCAATGCTTCAGAATCGTATTTGTATTTTAATCAAAATTCAACTGGAATCCATGGAAGTGTTTAAACAGAGGAACAACATGAACAGATTTGCTTTGAAAAGCATCACTCTGACTGCAGTAGACTGGGGAGAAGATATGGGGGAAAAAGAATAGAGGGGCTTGTGGGGACTCCACTACAGTGGCACAAGTTAAAGCATGCCCTGGTTTTGATGGTGGCAGTGGATATGGTGAGAGAGTCTAAACTTAATTTGAAAACAGACCAAAACCCTGCTTACTCTGCCTTTTCCTATTCTTGAGCACTCAATATAAGAATCTTAATCAGGAAAGAACTAGCCTATTAATGACTGAGGTAAACAGGGTCTGAAATAACACCTACTGTCCTTTTTGCCTTTGTTTCCCTCCCCTGCTCCAGAGAAGGCACTGCCAAACCCTAGAGACCTTGTTTGGACAAATGTGACTGGCTACGTGTGTGGTATTGGTGATCAGTCTTGAAACACAGTTGATTGAGATGGGTTTCAACAAATGCCCATGGAAAGACAGAATGGAATCATTCATTTTGATCTACGGCCAATATCTGAGTGGCAAAAATGGCCATCTCAACTTAAAGCTCAGTTTTCTGAGCATGTACCTCCCCTCACTGTTCATGGAAAACGTATTTGTTTTTTTCTAGTTTATATGTTCTACTGGAAGCCTCCAATGGTTTTTCTTTCCTATTAACTATTTTAATCTTAAGGTTCACATTTCAGAAAATGAGTCAAAGTCTACAATTTTAATGACATAAAAACAAAATACATACCTTTCATTTTTTATTACTTATAATGCCCAATCCCAGTTTTAAAAGTTTTTATTTTAGGTATATACTTTTATGAGAAATGATCTCAGTATGTAGTTCAGGATGGCCTTGAATTCACTATGTAGCCCGGGCTGGCCTTGAATTCAGGGTGATCCTCCTGTCTCAGGGCCCCAAATGCTGGGATTACAGCTGTGCATCACCTGGCCCAATTCCATATTATAATTTTATAATTCCAATCATTATTAGCAGATTTCGTCTGCTACTGTAATTCTTGCTTTTAAATACAAAACAGATGCTCAGCGTATATTTTTTAGAGAACTTAGTGAATACATGTTAAAGATGACCCATACAAAATAAGGAAAAGGCAACTGGTCATGAGAAAAAATAATGAAGTTAGCATTATGGGTCTTTTTCCCCATCTAGGCATGACAAGACAAAATTGCAAACAGTTAAAATTTCTAACCTCAGTCCCTATAAAGTTTGTATTATCGAATTCTTTAAGACATTATGATATATTGTTACTTTAAATTGTTCAAACGGAAAAATGTCCCCAATAATTTTTGAGGTATGAGATTTGGAAAAGAGAATTTAGGTTGAAGGTGAAGTTCACACATTTCATTGTGGTAAAATCAGAATTGTAATTCAAGTCATCTGGTTCATCCTCTATTGAACTTAATCTCTGGGCTCCACCAAGGCAGGAATGCTGTCATTTTCATCCTTGGATTAATAACTATAATTTTCAGGAAAAATTAATGCCAAGAAGGTACATCTGTCTTCATGAGGTAGATTCTGCTATTGATCTGATCAGTTGAAGACATGGTGTTTAAGAGAGAATACGAAACTTGCTTACAAATAGTAAATACCAGAATGAGGGTGTGAGTTCAATTCTGTCTGAGTCTAGTAACCATTCTACTCAATATAAAAAATGAGAAGCTTCTGATACTTGGCAGCACTTTATTCCTATAAATTCATAATCAAGTCTGCCACAATGGTAGTTCCAATTATTTCTAAAACCCTACAAAACTTTAGTCCAACCTTTGTATTTTAGCTGATGCCTTCAAGTACTAGTTTATGAGAATATTAAAACTTTTGGTGTAAAGACTTAGTTTCCCTTTCTTTCTAACTTACCATCACTTATTGTCAGTACCTTATCTTTCTTCTTATCAAAACACATGCATTTTCTTTTTACTACTATTCTTCCCATTTGTTTCTTTCTTTCCAACCTTTGATTTATGCCTTTATCATGAGTATCTTCCCTTTTGCCTTCTAACTTCTTCAATACACCTTAAAAATATTATCAGTGCTTTGGTAGTCCTTGAACTAACAAGATTTGCTGAAGGTTTAGTCAATACTTTATTGATTTCTGTCACTGATTATCCATATCCTACTTCTATTTAGTATAGTTACAAATCCTTGGCCTCATACTAAAGTCATTTCCAGTTTTAGCATCATCCCAAGCAGCCTAGAGTCCCACAGGCTATTCTCTCCTTAAACTAATACATTGTAAGAGCTTGACCTGCCCCTCATATTATGACTCAAATCTTGCTTAGCTTTATATCCCACTTACATAACTCATATGTATTTGTTCGTGTGTGGATATATATAAAATAATTAAGTAAAATCCTATGCAACAGCTTTCTTTACATTATTAACTCCTTCTGGAATGACTCAATGTCTACTCATCAATAATTTTGCATTATTAAAAGTCTAATTTTGAGTACACCATCTACAGTAACTCTATATACATTTGTCAGAAATATTCATTCTTTGTTCATTTGAATTTCTGAAAATGACAGGTTTTCATTGCTGTATGTTATCTATCTTTTGTGTAAAAATACTACATATAATTAATTTAAGAAATAAATTTTCACATTTCAGAAATGATTACAAAAATTAGGAAATCTCATAGTAACACATATAGCTCATACTGTGTTATTTTGCTTTCAGTATGATAGATGATCAGATGTACCTGGAAACCAATATATCCATTATATAAATCATAAGCAATATTTGAGCATACAGAAAGTATCTTCAGTGTTTTCTGTTTTATTTCCAAGATAAGACTGGATCCCTAATAATATGAGGAAATCATTACTTTTATGCTGCTGTGTTGAAATATGATCAATGGCCAAAGCTCATCTTTGTGAGTTGGCTATTTCAAAATAAGGTAATGACATCCACAGAAAATAGTTGAATAATGCCCTTAGAAGTTAATTAAACTCTATCATTATCAAATCTACTCTTGTGTACAAGCAAGCTTTGTCATCTTTGAAACAAGGCTACTCAGAAGTGACTGGCTCATGGATGTTTCGATTTCAATTTTCTATAAAACATTCTCAACTTTGGATGTTCTTGACAAAGGGTAGAGTCTGAACTCTCACAGGAAGGAAGAAATATCCCTATCATCTTGAGTCATTAATTATTTTTGATGTACTTATCCCAATTTTAGTGACACTGTAAAAAATCTATTTGTCTCTGTCCTGGTCATTTCAGTCATGATTTGAATATGCTGCTATCTCTAAAGCTAAGAGAACCATTCTTATGACTCAATTTCCTTCAACTCCCATCAGTGATTAATGCTCTATGTTCAGTTGCTACATAGAGCATATTTTATGATCTTTAAGGCATTTATCACAGTCAAACAAAATTTTTCTTAAGTTCTTATTAAAACATTTGTTTATCTGTATTTTTAATTAATCTAGCTAAAAATATATAAATGTAACCAATACAAATGTAAGCAACCTTATAGTAAAGTTTTCTTAATGTATGTGTACACCTAAATTCCTTGCCTGTATTTTATACCAATCCCTAAAGACAGAATCAAGTAAAATAATTCAGTGTGACAATTTGACATTTATGTTCATACCTAATTTATATCATGTACATTAATTTTAATTTAGTTAGACATTTCACCTGACTGTGAAATAAAACATACTTGCATATTTAATTCTTTATTGCAGCCAGCTCCTAATAGGAAAGTCTATGTAAACAAAAGTTATTATAAACTGAATATACAAAGACTTATATTCAACCAAATATTTTCTAATTACTTTATCAAACATTAACAATATATGCATTTCCAAGCATACAAAGTTACTTAAAATTGTATGCATTTAAAAAAAACAAGATGTGGGCTGGGGATTTAGCTCAGTGATTTCGCCGCCTGCTGTGCAAACACAAGGACCTGAGTTCGATCCCCAGTACCAAAAAAAAAAAAAAAAAAAAAAAAAAAAACCAAGATAAGAAAGTAAAATATTTAAAACATCTTGAGAGATCTTTGTCCTTCAATATTAACTATTAATTATTATTTGTGATATAATAACTAGGATTTATAGTTTAAAGTTACTCAATAAAGTTAATAGTGAAAGGCAACTGCAGCATAGATTACTTCTTTTTTTGTTAGGATATGTTTCATTTGATATTTAAAGCAAAAGAAAAAAAAAAAAAAACAATGACTGAAGTACCTTTTCCAGACCTTCTTCCTTGAGACTGATCACATCCAAATCAAAATCAGTTCTTAAACCATTGGTTTTATTGAAAGTTATTCTGCCTGTGAGGCCTTCCCAATGAGCCTATGGAAAAAGAAAAAAAACAAAACAAAAACCCCACAAGATTAATAAGTACATAAACTTATAAGTTATTACTAATATAAAATGCTTTCCATCAGTAGAAAAATTATTTTCATTACTTCCCATGAATTTAAATTGCTGTAGATTTTTAAAAATATTTTAATTTTTCTCCAAAATTTGAGGGATTTTTTTCTAAATAATCGTAGTTGCAGTATTAAATTTATTGGAAGTTTTTCATGTTATACAGTTCAATTTCACCAGCATAGAAAGTTGGCTCCTCCATGTTGAGTATATATCTGGATTTCTTTAAATATAAAAAGCTTCTGAAATTAGTCCAAATTATATGTTTTCTGGGCTGGGGATTTAGCTCAGAGGTTCCGCTGCCTGCCTTGAAAGCACAAGGTTCTGGGTTTGATCCCCCCGTGCAAACAAAACAAAACAAAACCAAAAACAAATTACATGTTTTCTATTATTTTTCATTTAAAAATAACTTGAACAAAAATTTTAAATGATGCAATGAAACTCACAAATATAGTGTTGGAAATAACATACACCAAGACTCGAAAGAAATGAATCCCAAAACATAAAGGGTAATACTTCAGTAATGATTAAAAGTGAATATAACATCTCAACATCTGTTAGCCTCGATAGCCTTAAGTGAAATAAATAGGACACACATGTATAAATACCGAATAGTTTCTCTAGTGTGAGAAACTGAAAGTGTAAATAAGGACTAAAAGGTATAACAGATAATGTGAAATAGGTAGAAAAGGGGCAAAGGGGAAGGGGAAATGGGAGAAGTAGGGGAAAGGAAAGAAGGGAATGGAATTAATATGAGAAAATGGAAAAATGGAAACAAAGTCTTTGTAAATAGGGAGGGATGGAGGGGTTGAAGGGAGGGTAGGGGAAGGGGGAAAAATAAAAACCAAGAGAGACTATGTAAAGGTGCAAATTTCCAATGTTGAATGTCATTATATTGTATACCTAAAATGTACCAATGATTAGAATGAATAATTGATAATGCGAAATAGAAAGAAAAGGTCCAAAGGGGTAGTGGTAGTGGGAGGGGCAGGGAAAAGGAATGAAGGGAAAGGAAAAATGATGAGAAATGGAAACAAAGTCTTTGTAAATAGGGAAGGGTGGAGGGGGTGAAGGGAGGGCTAGGAATGGGGAAAAAATAAGAACCAAGATGCATCATGTAAAGGTACAAGTTCCCAATGAGAAATGTAAATATGTTGTATACCTAAAATGTACCAATAAAAGAAGTTTTAAAAAAATAATCTGCTAGCCTCAATGCATGTTTCACAGGTACTCATCTGTAGGAATTCCAAAATAGTTTTAATTAATTATAAATGAAATAGAAAACCATATATTATGTCTTCACTAAAGCTTAACATATGTCAACTGGTTTAGAAAGAAAAAAAATTTCCATCCAGTTTCCTCAAAAGAAAAATTTGAGGTTAACAAAATTATATAATAGTATGAAAGTAGAAAAGAGAATTAAAAAGTACAGTAATCAAAGAGTAGAATAGTAACACAAATCTGGGCTAGAAAGACTATAAAAATTGTTCACCAGGCAAAACTGTAACTAATAAAATTCTGTCACAATTTCAATGTTGAACTTCGCAGCTACCTAAGCAGATAAGAAAATAATATGCAGGGTCCACAGTTAAACATACCAGCTGCTCAGGAGAAACAACTTTTCCTGATACTGAGACCTAAGAGAAAATTCTCTTGTTGGTTTTCATAAGAGGAACACTGTGTGAGGTTCTCAATTACACCTTACAATAAATATAATGGGGAATGTCATACCACTGTTTTTTAAAATCTGTTTGACATATGCCATGGTCTCAATGTTCAAGTGCTGAGTCCAGAAAAATGTGTTCTTCAACTAATCAATTTCTGGAATAAGTTTATAACTCCCTGATGCTCAGTTTAAAACTAGAAGTAAATGAAAAGTGTGCAGCAACCAATAAAGTTCATATTCTTCAAGGAGTATAAATTTACCTAAGAGTTTGAGAAAAATTAGGCAAGGGAAATTCATGGCTATGTTTTAACAAGTACCTAGGGGTTCTTATTTATGACCCAGTTATTTTCCTTTTTATTTTCATGATGAATAATATCAGATGAACAGATGAGTTATTATAAGCCATTAATGAAAAATCTTATATGACGTTCATATGTGTGATTTTTATAACAAAAATTAAGGCTCAGTTAAACCGTTTTTGAAAAGTATGCTAAGCTAAAAAAGGACCTTCATATCTGTGATTTTTATAACAAAAATTAAGGCTCAGTTAAACATTGATTAAAAAGTATGCTAAGCTAAAAAAGGATCTTTATTCTTAATATGAATAGGATGAAAATACATGTTTGTCCATATGTATAATCTTTAAGGATTTTCCACTTTTTTCATACTTCAGATATGCTTGGCCTATAATTATAATAGATACAATAAAAAAATGGTCATAAAAATGGCTTCATCGCAAAACATAAAGTACATATTGCACTTATATAACTAGGTATTATACTTCAGAAACACAGATATAAGTAAACATTAAGCCTCATAAATTCGGTATAATTTAAGTGTGATACAGATAACATTTACATTAAAATGTATTTTATATTTTGTTGTTGGCTAAAATATAAGAATTCTTTAAATATCTATATGGTTAAATAAGTGAAAATTAGCACAGATTAAGATTCAGAAAGATAAAAAGTAACAATATCATAAATCAAGGTATCCTAAGTGACATTCACATTGTTGCAACAGTATAAATATTTTATAAATTTCCATTTATTTATGATGAAACCAACAAACTTACTTTATATCATTTAGTAAAAATATAAATTGTATTTGGGAGGAAAAAGGAAAGCTTAACTTAAAATACAAAAGTGAAAGGTCCCCTGCTAGAAATTGCAATAATCTTACTTTATTGAGTGAAGAAAAAAAGCAGCAGGGCTGTGTTTGCTCTACTCACCTCCTTAATTAGGCTCATGAAACGGGTCCCAAAGCGCCAGGGCTTGTGTCTATTACATTGCAAGGAACTGACTGTCATCTGAGGAAACTGCTGGACAGCCACAGACACAACGTGCACGGCATCGTACATTAGAGCAGCATCCGTCTGAAGGCAGAGGGAAAGGAAATAGATATTCAGAACATGTGTGGAATCTGGGCTAGGGTGTTTGGAAATGGAGAGATGGATGGGGTGAGAAAAAACTGTTATCCAGTTTTTATTTAAATAAAGAAAACATTTTCTCCAACATATTATGGTTCACTTTCTTAACAAAGATGTAAATTAAATTGCTCCATTAGAATATTTGTACCACATATCCTTTCTTTGCCTCTGCAATAAGCCAATTACACATGGTGCTGAGGTCCCTGCTGATGTTAGAAATATGTAAAGACATTCATTTTTCTTTTTTTCATTTTCTCTGTATCTATGTTACCTTGTCTCCATGCAAGCATGCACACACACTCTAACACACACAGAGAATGAATGCAATTACTAATGTTTTGTATGTTGGTTTAAGTCACATATAGTGTGTAGAAGAAAATAAGTAAGCAGTTCCCTTGTATAGGAGGAAGAAAAGAGATTTTAAAAGATTCATTCAGAGTGCTTAATGATATAAACCCTGATTTTTTTCTCAACTCAATTTTTCAAGAACTTCAATCTCAGAAATGATGCTACTGTTTTGAATCTCAATACATGCATTAATCCCTTTTCAAGAAACTAAACTTAATCCCTTGTGTTATTTTCTTTCCCTGAAATTTCCATATGAATAGAAGTTCATTTGCTTTTTCAAGTAAAATGAATATGAATTCTACTCTGTTGCACCTGCTCAAATGACCAGCCACTTCAGAGGTTGACAATAAAAAATAAAATGTTTATAAGTTACAACAAACCAGAGTCTCAGGGACTATCAAGTGCTGTGTTAAATGGACTCTCACATTGTGCTTGACAGATCAATGCCAGGTTCACTACCTACAGAAGAGGGCCGCACTGACAGGGCTGGTAGTGAAAGAACAGACACCATCTGCTTGGCATGCTTTAGAATAAAAGCGTTTGTTTCCTCTTCTCATTCACACAATTAGTGAGCTGTGAAATGAATTCCAAAATGAATAGGAACCCTGTAGATTACAGAGCTTGCCACAACATCATACAAAATGAGTGCACAGAGTAGCTCTTACACAAATGGATCTTAAGGAGTTTCAGCACATGAAATGGAATACAACTCAAAACACACTGCTATGACAGAACATAATAATAATACTATTTTATAGTTCATAAGTCTTTGAGAAATATAACTCGGATTCAGAGCCTTTATTTTATAAATGTCAGTGGACTAATTTCACAATCCTTGTTGACTTGCATAGTGAAAATTAAAGTGGTGGAATGGATATAGGCATATATCATAAGTCTGAGGGTTACACTCAGTTTGTCTGTGGCTTGAGTTAATGTTTAAAGAATATATTTCATATACCATACAGTTAATCCCAAATAAGTTACCAAAGCATGAAAGACTGCCTATTGTTTTCAAAATAAAATGATTTTAAAGTTTATTACTGTTAATAAGCAGATACATAATCAGATGATAGAGATAAATTAATTCTTTCAGACATTACGAAAGGGAAAACAGAAGGTGAGCTGGTCCCAGCACACAGAAGGAAGCTCCCCACCTCCATCCCAGGCTCCTAGGGCAGAGAAGCTCAGCTGGTCCCAGCACCTAGAAGGAAGCTCTCCACCTCCATCCCAGGATCCTAGGGCAGAGAAGGTGAGCCAGTCCCAGCACCCAGAAGGAAGCTCCCCGCCTCCATCCCAGGATCCTAGGGCAGAGAAGCTGAGCTGGTCTCAGAACCCAGAAGGAAGCTCCCCCACTGCCATCCCAAGCTCCTAGGGCAGAGAAGGTGAGCCGCCTGCATGCCAGAAGCACCACCCCCCACCCTGTGGAAATAAGAAGACACATAAACAAGCCTCAAAAACAGACTTCCAGATCACCTACAGCAACCCCAAAGGGAAAAGAGATGGAACATTCTGATACTCAACCCCCTGGACTCTCTGAACTGGCAACAAAAGAGGACCTGGGAAAAATGAAATCAGAAATAATTACTCAGATAACAGCAAAGATTTTGCTCATGGTGCAAGACATGATTAATAAATCTAGAGAGGACACAGATAAAAAATAGAGGATCTGAGGAATATGATGGAATCCCAACATAGGAAACAAATGGAATCCACAAAACAGATGCAAACAGATTTCCAGGAGATTAAAAACTCCATTGAAAGTCTGTGCAGCGGAATAAACCAATGTGAGGATAGAATTTCACATATAGAAGATAAGATTGCAATTAGTGACCAGGAAAAGAAAAATTGCTTTAAAATTGTAAGGGAACACAAGAAAACAATACAGCAGCTGCTAGACGATGCAAAGAAGAATAACATAAGACTGATTGGAGTCAAAGGAGAAAGAGGAGAGAGTGCAGATGACATAAAAAACTGTTCATAGAAGTGATGGTAGAAAACTTCCCAAGCAGGGGAAAAGAACTTGACATACAGATAAGTGAGGCATATAGGACTCCAGCTAGCCTTAATTAAAAAAAAAAAAAATCTACACATAGGCATATAGTAGTTAAGATTCCAGAAATCCAACAGAAGAACAAAATTCTACAAGCAGTGAGAGAAAAGAAACAAATCACATACAAAGGAAAGCCCATCAGAATCACAGCAGACTTCTCAATGCAAACCCTCAAGTCAAGAAGAGCTTGGAGTGATGTATTTCAAGCCCTAAAGGAAAACAGCCTCCAACCTAGATTGATGTACCCTGCAAAACTATCTTTCAAAATGGATGGAGAAATAAGATACTTTCATGATAAAGAGCACCTCAGGAACTTCATGAATACTAAACTGGTACTCCAAAAAATTTTAGACAATACCCTAGGAAAAGACAATGTGGATCACAACCCCCGGAAACCCAGCAGAATGAATGCATTGGGTGTGACAAATTAAACTCAAAGGAGGAGAATCCAACAAAAAGAAAAAGTCACGACAAGACTTTTAAAACTTTTAACTTCATCTCCCTAATGAGTGTATAATTCCATCTTATTATTGTACTGATTAGTATTTTTCTGATTCTAGAGTTGCACACCATTCCTTGTGCTATACTGGGTATTTATCATCTTTTGTCTACATTTTAATTGGGTTGTCTATTAATGAGCTCTAAGAATTCTTTATATATTCTGCTCATAGGTTATATGCATTGTAAATATGGTCTGTTTAAGGACTACTTTTCATTTTAATGATGTCATTTAAAGTTCTAAATTTTGATGGAATCTCATTTATCAATTTTTTTCTTTTATACATCATGTTTTTTGTATCCTAGGTAGTTCTTGCCTACTCTGGATTCATAAATATTTTCCCTTATAATTTCTTCTTAAAGTTTTATACTCTTAGGCTTTCATATTTAGGTTCATAGAACCTTTCAAGTTATTTTCATGTGTGGAAAAAAAGGGTTGAGGTTAATTTTTTATATACGGATACCAGGTGTTCTGGTGCCATTTGCTGAAAACACTATCTCTTCCTCAGCTCTTGAATTGACTTTATATTCTATAAAATACTAATGTTAAATAATCTTTCAAAACTCAGTTGACCATATATGTGTGGTTCTATTTCTAGATTCTCTGTTTTATTCCAATGATCTATATGTCTTTCTTTACACCAACACTGCCTAGATTACTATAGCTTTAGAAGAAGTCTTAAAATTAGGTACTAAACGTCTGCCAACACTGTTTTTGTTTTTGACTTTTCTAGGTCCTTTGTACTCCTACATAACTTTTAAATTTCAATATCCAATTCTTCATTTATAGCAAGTATACACAGACCTGAATTTTTATATATACCTTGTGTTTTCTAATCCTGCTAAATTCAAATACAAGTTCTAGGGGCTCCTAGAGATTTCTTAGTATTTTCTCTGTAGATGATCATTTCATCTACATATAAAGATTTTGTTTCTGCCATGCCAATCTTATCCTAGTTGTGTCATTTTATTGCCAGACTATTTTAGTGGGAACTAGATTTCAAAGTTTAATGGACAGATAAAGAGTAAGCATATCTGCCCTTGTTCCCCACCTTAAGGAGAAAGCATTGTATCTTCTCCATTCATATAAGGAGTTCTCGCTGCAAGTATGGAGTACATGTCTTTAATCTGTTGAGAAGGTTCTGTTCTACTTCTAGTCTCCTGATGGCTTTTACCATGAACAGCTGTAGAATTTAGTCCAATACTTTTTCTCCAACTAGTGACAGGATCATATGGCTGTTTTTCCTTTCCTCTGTTAAAATGATGACTTTTGGGGGTGGATCTTCCAATGCTGAACCAAGACTGCCATCCCTACAACAAAATCACTTTCTACATACTGCCAGATCTGACTTCTAATTGTTTTGTTAAACAAATTTCTATCTATGTTCATACTTTTTTCTTCTATTATCTTTATTCAGTTTTAGGATTAGCACAATGTTGAGTTCCTAAAATGAGGGGAGAAGTGTTCCTTCTTCTTTCTGCTTTAATTGTTTGATATAATTTATCAGTTAAAATGTTTATGAGCCTGCTGTTGTCATATAGGTAGGTTTTCAAGCTAGGAATATACTTTCTTTAATAGGTGCTATTCAAATTTTATATTTCCTCCAGAGTTAGTTTCATTAACTTGTCTTCCAAGGTACTTCTTAGAAGTTGTCAAATTTATTTCAAAAAAGATTTTTGTAAAATGCTTTCTATATCCTTTTAAATTCTGTAAAATCTGTGGTAATATTGCCTAGATCTTAATATTGTAATTTAAAAAATGTATAACTGATATTGTATAACAGGAAGAAAAGATCTAAAAGAGCAGGGGAATTGGGAGGGGTAGGGGAAGGGATAAAAGAGAAAGGAAAAAATATGAGGAGAGGAAATAAATGGAAAAAAGGTCTTTACAAATAGCGAAGGGTGGAGGGGGTGAAGGGAGGGCAGGGGAAGGGGAAAAAAAATAAGAACCAAGAGACTCATGTAATGGTACAAGATCCCAAATGATGAATGTAACTGTATTTTACACCTAAAATGTACCAATAAAGTTAATGGGGAAGAAAAAAGAAAAAATAAAGAAAGGGAAGAGAGAGGGAAGTTTCACAGTATCACTGAAAGAGTCTTAAAATTATACTTACACGTCAGTTAGATATGTTGTGTATAACCCAATATTCCCCTTTCTGGAATTACTTGGAGAAAACCCAATAATGAGTGATAATAAATAACAATAGTAAATCAATAATAAAATAGTTTCCCAGCAAAGAAAACTCAAAACAAGATGTCTTCACTGCTGAATTCTATCAAACATTTGAAGAAGGAAAAGAAATTCTTCCTAACCCGTTCTAGGAGGCCAGTATTATCCTGACACCAAAACCAGATAAATATACAACAACAACAACAAAAGCTACAGGCCAGTATACTTGATGAACATAGATGCAAAAATCCTCAACAAAATGCTAATAAATAGAATTCAATAATGCATTAAAAAGATTATTAAATATGATCAATTAGAATTCAGCTTAGGGATGTAAAGGTGATTGAACATATGTAAATCAATAAATATAATTGAACAGATCCATAGAATGAGGGGCAAAACCCACATAATTATCTCAATAGATGTAGAAAAGGCATCTGGGAAAATTCAACATTCTTTCATGATAAAAAATGCTGAATGATTTAGATAGGGGACAACATAACACAAAATAATAAAGGCCATTTATAACAAGCCAGCATCTCATAGCATACTCAATAGGGAAAGCCGAATATTTGACTCTTAAGATCTGCAAAAAAGACGAGGCTGCCCAGTCACCACTTTTATTCAACATGGTACTGGAAATTCTAGCCAGAGCAGTCACACTAGAGATAGAAATAAAGAGAATCCACATTGGAAGTGAAAAAATTCGTAACTATCTGCAGATGACATAATATTACATACAGAAAACTCCAAAGACACCAGCCCCCCCAAAGTTTTAGAACTAATGGACAAAAAACATAAAATCAACATACAAATAAATGTCATTGTTATTCAGCAATAGTTAAATTACCTGAAAAAAGAAATCAATAAAAAAAATCTCATCTTAAATGGCTATAAAATAATATACAATGTCTAAGAATACCTTTAAATATCAGATGAAAGATTTTTGCTATGTAACTATAAAATACTGATGGAAGAAATTGAAGAGGATACAAAGAAATGGAAGGATATCCTGCGTTCATGGATGGGAAAAATTGATATTGTTAAAATTCCCATACTACATAAAGTGATCTACAGATTGATTCAAGGCAATGCCTATCAAAATACCAATGACCTTATTCACAGAAATAGGAAAAAAAATGGTGAAATTTGTATGGAATGACAAATCACTGAATGGTCAAAATAATATTGAGCCCCCCCCCAAAGCAGTATTTGTTATACTACCTTAACTCAGAATATACTACAAAACTGTAATAATCAAAATAGCATAATATTGGCATAAAATGAATATATAAATATATAAATATAAATATAAATATAGAAATAAAATAACACATCTGCAGAGAATAGATTTTTGACACATTTCCTAAGAATATTTAATGGAGGAAAGAGAGTCTTTTCAATAAAAATGCTGGCAAAATTGGATATACACATGCACAATGAAACTAGGACACTAACTCATAAAGTTACAAAATTATTAGTGGATCAAGAACTGAAATTAAGACTTGACATATGAAACTTCTGGATGAAGTTTGTGAAAATTCTCAAGGATTTGAGATAGGAAACATTTTTTGAATAAGTTCCCAAAAGCATAAATTACAAAAGCAAAACATAAACGATATTACATAAAACTAAATAGCTTTTGCACATGAAAGAAAACAGTGAGCTACGGAAACAGAGAAAATGTTATAAACTGTACCACCAACAAGGGGTTATATGCAGAAAATATCAGGAACTCAAGAAACTCAACAGCTAAGCAAAACAAACAAAAAACAACACAATTAAAAACTGGCAATAGACCTAAATAGATATTTTTCCAAGAAAGACATATAAATAGAAACAGGCATATGAAAAGATGCTCAACATTTCTAATCATCAGCAAAATGCAAATGAAAACCACAGTTTTACCCCAATAAATATGACTGCTAAATGGGAAGGGGAAGTAAGAGGGATAGGGGAAAGGAAAGAAGGGAAAGAAATAAATATGAGAAAAGGAAAAAACAGAAACAAAGTTTTTGTAAATAGGGAGGTGTGCAGGGTTGAAGTGAGGGCAGGGGAATGGGGAAAAAAATAAGAACCAAGATATATCATGTAAAGGTACAAATTCTCAATGATGAATGTCATCATATGGTATACCAAAAATGTACCAATAAACTTAAAAAATAAACAATGATAATAAGTGATGGTGAAAATATATTGAAAAAGGAAACCTGGTACATTGTTGATAAGCAATATGTTAGTACAGCCATTATGGAAAATATTATGGAGTACCTCAGAAAATTAAAAATAAATCTACAATATTATCCAGCAAAGTCACTCTTGATTATTCACCCAAAGGAAATGAAAACACTATGTCAAAGACACAGCTAAACTCCTATGTTTTTGCAGCACTGTTCACAATAGTCAAGAAGTGGAAATAACATGTGTCTATTAATTGATGAATAGATAAAAATGCACCTATACACAATGGAATACTACTCATTCACAACAACATGGATGAAATTATATATCATTGTTAGGTGAAATCAACCAGACATAGAGAGACAAGTTGTGTATAATCTCACTCCTACATAGAATATGAAAAATTTGATCTCACAGATGAATACTTTAAAAGTTTGTGAATAAATTGCTTCTTGAATTTACACTAAAGTCTGTTGATTTGTGACACAATGATGAATAGGACTTCTAAAGCTACTCAGATATTTTTTCAGTCTAGGCTAATTTTTTGTTCTATTTTAAGACTAGTTGTGTATGTGATATTATGTAGTGGTTTTTCATTTACTCTTCATATCATTTCAGACTTACCTTTCACACCTTCTTTACAAAGCTGTATATGTATCATTCTTCCTCCTTTAAAAAGTTATGAGGAAACTTTAGTATTTCACGATGTTGTTTTCTTATTTTCATAGGAATGCATGTACTAGGAAATTTGTTTTCTATTTTTAGTATAAGCAGCTAACATTCATTCTACTTTTATTGTGTGTGTGGTACTCTCCTTAAATTGTTTCCTTTACTTCCATAATCATACAATTGGAAATCCATTGTATTTGTATCAAATAGGAAAGTAAAGCAGAGACCTGTCTTGCAGGTAGCTCAAGATAGTAGCATGTTGAGATAGATATGGATTTGAATCCAGACAACTTGTCCAGAGTCTATATCTTTCTGAGTTTCTTGCTTGCCAGTCAACATTTAATGAAAAAAAATGACTTTGACAATAGACGGTATGACAAATATCAATAAGTATTTGAATGCATTAATCTATGATAATCATTAATCTTTTGATAAGCAGTAAAATGGTCACATAATAAAATGCACCGCAGTGTAAAGACACATAGAATTGTGAAGAATTGTCATATACAAATTTGTATAAAAGAAATATGTAAGTGCATCCAAGTAGGCTGAATAATAGGTCAGCTACAAAGTCAGTAACATTAACCAGAAACAATTCCATTAAAGGAGATTTCTGAAGTGCAGTACAGAGGACAATACTTAAGTTTAGAAACAAAAAACAACTCATACCACTGGATTTGGATTACATTATGGTGACTAATTAATAAGATTTCTTGTAAATATTAAGACTTCTTCTAACCAGCATCACATTGATAGTATGCCACCAAAACACATATTTGTATATCAAAGATTATTGAAAGAAAATATTTGGTTCAAAGGAAGTTGAGGGAAGACAAATGATTTAAATTACCAAGTACAGTTAGGAATTCTCAAATCATGGACCTACATTCCCAGTCACTGACTTGGAGCAAGCCATCAAATTCCCTTCAGAATTTCCTACTGTCACTAACCATGACCAACTATTAGTAAAATCTGAGCACCATAAAGACAGAAAAGAAAAATGATCATATAAAATCTAGAAATTGAATTAAATAAAGGCCCTACAATGCCCACAGAAAGATCATTTTAAAAATACAATATGACTTAGAAAAAAGAAAAAGAAGCATACAAATTAGAATGCAAGAAGTATTAGAATTGAATGTAATCCTAAGGACTCCTGATTCAGGTAGGGTTTTAAAAACTAGTTCAGAAGTATAAAATTCTAAAGTGAAGAAGGCTGATCTTTAACTCCTCACAGTGCAACACTTCCTAAAGCCTCTCTCTTCACTCTAGCTATTTTCTGTCCAATTGCTCTTCAGGAGATTTTCAAAGGGCAAAGGCCCTGCAGTATCTTTTAAATTCAATCTTAAAATCTAGGGATTTTACTCTTCCTTTCAAATCAAGAGATTTTGGTGCTTTTTGTAAGTCTTCATTCTCTCATATTGAGTAAAACACTTTGATTCTTGAAGAAAACAGCAGAAAGGAAAAGAAGGATGAAAAAGAGGAGGAGACACAGGTGAAATCATCATCTTTTTTCATATTACTATTACTATTAAATTATACTGAACAAGAAAAAGTCTTCCATTATGAGGCACTTTGATGGATAACAAACAACTAAGACTCTCATCCATTTTGTCTCTAAGCTAGGCTTCAAAGTAAAAGTTTAGTTCTCAAAACAAGTTTTTTAAAAAATTTTTCTTTACGCATCTGAGATACTTGAAAGAATACTTCAAGATTAAGTATAGCAATACATGTGTAAATACTGAATAGTTTCTCTGGTGCAAAAACCTAAAAGTGTAAATAAGGATGAAAATGTGTAATTTATAATTGGTAATGTGGAATAGAAAGAAAAGATCTAAAGGGGTAGGGGAAATGGGAGGTGTAGGAAAAAGGAAAGAAGGGAAAGGAAAAAATATGAGAAAATGAAAAAATGGAAAGACAATCTCTGTAAATAGGGAAGGGTGGAAGGGGTGAAGGGAGGGCAGGGGGATGGGAAAAAAATAAGAACCAAGATACATCATGTAAAGGTACAAGATCCCAATGATGAATGTAACTGTATTGTATACCTAAAATATACCAATAAACCTAATGGAGAAAAAGAAAGATTAGAGCTGGAGTTTTATTTTTTCTTTCCAAAATGTTTGTTAAACTACAAAAGAATATCAGCCAAAAACTTCTTTTGCAAACCTTCAAAGTTGTGCAATAAAATCCTACACATTTCAGTAGAACTATAGTGATTTGTCAAAAGGGGCAGCTTGATAAAATCATGAGGGGTGCCTGCAAATACATTTCAATACAAATGAATCTCAATAACTTATTACTGGGCTTGTCTTATACCAAATCTAATTATTCTCAGGAATGGAATGTGTAACAGAGATGCAGGTAGAAGAGTGACAAATGTAATTTCAATGGCTAAACTATTGCCGCTGAAATTGGTTTGTCACACAGTTAAATTTCATTTATCTCAAGGCTGACGAGTCTTTAATGTATTAAAAGATAAATAAAATGTAGATATGCTTACATTTTACTTATGGTCTGAAAATGTCTACTACACATTTTATATAATTGAAACTAAGAACTATAAATATTTTCAAATTTTCCAAATAACTAGTATTATCTTACATTTTTATTTTGCATGCATAGTTAAAACATTTCCCAACATATAAAAACAATAATAATAATGGATATTTAAAATATTTATATGTACATACTTAGAGTTCATTCATAAAAGAATATGTTACTAAGCTGCAATTACCAAGCGTATATGTTAAGTGTATTGTTACTTCTGATTTTGATTGCTCTCATAATAAACATCTTTGCAAAGTCATGGGATAGAAGCTATAGGAGTTTCAAAACATTTAAAACATAACTTTTATTTACATAAAGCATGAAAAATAGAAATAAAAATTCTGACCTGCATCCAAACACAGAACATCGTTATATAAAATTTCTAAAATATACTCAAGATTCCTGTTTGCAAATATCTGTCCATGAATTTTTTTTCTGATGGAGAAACATTCTTTTGGAATGTTCTATCCCATGGGTAGCATGGTTTTTGAGTATTCCCATTGAATTTTTACTTGGAAGAATTTAGAATGTAGTTTTTTCCAATTTATTTTCTCTATTTTGCCATGCAGGGTTATATTTATAATATATATCCATCACTCATTGATTATGGTACCTTGCATATTAGAAATCTCAGTCTGGGTAACTTTGTTTATATTATGGTGTACCTTAATCACTCTCAATAGTGATTGTTATATATGTTCGTAGCATGATTATAGTGATGGTTTCATGGGCATACACATATGTAAAATTACCATATAAATTTTTGATATGAATCATTTATAGAATATAAATTTGACCCAAATTCAACTATTAAGATTAAAAGAGTGTCCGTTATTAAGATTAAAAGTGTGTTTTTTCTGTGAAGATGGTTCTTAGATTTAATTCTATTCTAGATATATTTAGAAACCCCCTAGATAAGCAACCTTGATCTACATCTTTTTGCTTTCTTTCTTTCTTTCTTTCTTTCTTTCTTTCTTTCTTCTTTCACATTCCACTTTTAATAAAACCGTTTATAGTTTTCTCACCTTTTTATCTTCCTTTGTAGACCACAAGCATTTATCGAGTAATAACAATATCTACTTTGTAATATCCTGTATAATATTCCATATATTGCCTTGCCAATAGTAAGTCCTTAGAAACATTTTTCAAATAAATACATGAATTCAACCAAAAAGTTCATTTAAGAAGTAAAGAAAATAAGTATCAGAGAGCTCTGAATAGCAATCACACTTCATCATCTAGCTAGAATGTATTACGTCCCTGAGGTACAGTGAACCAGATCTGCCAGCAGCTCCAACCAGGGAGAAATGTGAGCCCAGCCTCTGTCCCATTTCTAAATGAATTTATAGTAACAGTTCTGTGAACACATTTATCTTTCCATTAAATAAGTGCAAGCAGGTCCCCTTTGAGATCTGAATGCTAGCTGGCAGGTGGCAGATCCATTCTGGAACTCCTACATCTCAGATTTTGTTCATTTCTGAATTCCCATCTGAAATACAGTGCATAGCAGAAAGTGCTACATGGTCTAATAAAGGGAACATAAGTCTATGAATTCTGGATCTTACAGTGACTTTACCTTTTAACTAAAACAAATAACCACAGTTTTCTTTACATCTTTTTGCCTTGCTTTCCCATTTTAAAATTGAAATTTTTTAAATGATGATCTCTCATAGATCTTCTTTTTGGGAAAGTCATTTTTAAAAGCCAGTTAGAGGAGAGAAATAACTGCAAATATTGAGTCTTTGATGAGAAAATACAGATATTAAGGACAACAGGCAAAGAGGCAGATACTGGCCTGGGGAGCTCCCTTGCACAGTCGGGACAAGCCGAAATGGGACACAGAACCTTCCACCTATCTGAGCAAATAGGGAGGGCTCACACATGGAAGGCGTTCTGATGTTTATTCATTTACCTGGCACAAAGTAAGTACATGGTGGCTGCTAACTGAAATGGGACTGGTGAAGAAATGCACTCCCAACCAGAGTCAATTGTCAGAAAACAACTCTCCCAGTTACACTGCAGCTGCCATTATGCACACTCTGTTGCCAGCTCTTTGTAGCACTCAGAAGCAGAGTTCTTTACCAGCAGCTGTGTGGACTGAACAGACTGCATGAGACAATACATTAAAGTAGTTTGCACAGTTCCTGGCACGTGGTGCACAGGCAGGTGGTAGATGATGATGGAGATGATCACCAGAAGACCGGTAATCTCTATGAGAGGGATAATATCCAAAACAAGGAACTGGTTTAGAAAGTATAATATTTCAACCCTTGTGCACCCAGTGTTAGCCTAAATGAGGGAACAGGCCACACACTGTTCAAGAAAACAGATCAGGTTCTAAAAGAAGGAGTGGGAGGAAATGATCATACAACGACTTGATCGCTATGAAACTTGGTAGGTGCGAGATGCCACAATTCATTTGGAGTCAGAGTTAAAAATAATGCTTATGAGTTACTGAAAAATTTGGAATTTAACAAAAATGAAAGTGGTAAAACAGTATAGCGTCTTGTATTTATTGGTAAACAAAAGGCTATTGTTAGACAATTTCATACAAGTAATGTGGAGCTGAACAAACCTGACATTGCTTTCTATTCTTCAGTTTCTTCATCTATAAAAGGAAGGGATTGAATCAAATTGACTATTAGGTGTCCTATGATTTACATTTATATTGCTAGGAAATCCACATTTTATTCTGATTTTATATTGGCTTTGTAATATAAGCATAATCTTTATCTGTTTTCTTCATATAATTCTTATGCTTCCTTAGGAAATTTTTGTATTGACATTTTATACAAATTAATAAATAAAGGAAATCAAAGTTTACTTTTTTTCTGTCACTCTCTGTCTTTGTACTCTACCCAGGTCTTGCCTGGCTAACAAAACCAGCTGTTATTTGTTGCACTGTTCCTTTTGGGTGTGACTTCAGCACTGTTAAACTTCAATTTAAATTAAAACCCTCCCCTGGCTTCCTGATACTCTGAAAAGGAAAACTAAAATCTTTTCTTCTTTATCCAATCCCATTGCCTAATAATATCCCAGTATTTTACTTTTATTTTTTGCTTTCTCGTAAACAGCAAAAAGGTGAATCTGCCTGTATTTCATGTTTTGAGCTAACTAGAGAGGTTCCTGTATTAAAGATTAATTGAATTAAAGGAGATTCCAGAAATTGTGTCATGAGAGATCTTTAAAAACAAACAATTTTTGTCTCCATTGATGTAGCATTTGGTATCTTCGAGGGGTAAAACAATCAAGAGTTTTAAAAGAAAACAAATATATATATAGAGAGAGAATAGGTTCAGCCTCACATTCAAATTGGTGAGTTAGGAAGAAAATTCAAATTTAGCAAGCTCTAAAGATCAAATGATGGAGACAATATTGGAGGATAGTGTTTGCTGGGATTCAAGTAAGAAATGACCTGAGCCAGAACTAACATTGTGAGTAACAAACAGATTTATTTATTAGGTGCTTCTATAAATTTGAATAAATTCAAGGAGCAATTGAAAACTGTAGTTAATGTTTACATTTGTAAAAATATATAACAGTAAAAGCCAATTGTCATTAATTGCCTTCCAAATACTCCCTCTCACTTTGAACATATGCTATCATTCTTGCCAATTTCTGAAGCTGTTCTGGAAATCCTCTTTTGTGTTTACAAGGTGTTATTAAAAAATACAGTGAATACCGTTGCCAAGTATCATCCTATGGAAAGGTAGGATTATAAAAACATTACAGTGTGTCTTCATCCACCTCATTCACCAGATCTGCCACCATGAAATTTCTGGCTCTACCCAAAGTCAGAAAGTCTATGAAAGTTAAATGTTTTTAATAGATTTGGGCCATTGAGACAGCAATGACAGGAAACTAAGTCATGAAATAGGACTTCCAGGACTGCTTCAGAAGTGAAAAGAACAATGGGATAAGTGTGTTTGAAGCAAGGGGGAATATTTTGAGGGGGATTAATGGCAATGTATCTTTAACTGTCATAAGTTTTAATATAAACTTTCATTGTATTTTTTATCATACCTCATATCTATATAGCTCTAAACCAATGCTTTTGGCTAAAGCTAAAATTACAAAAAAAATAGTGGCTCCTGGTTAATTTTGAATAATCCGTAAAATATGTCCTAACATGTCTGATGGCAATTATGACAAGAAGAATTTTCTTTGTCTCTTATTATTTATACAATTTTGACCTTTCAGTCTTTCAAGAATTTTTGCTGAATGTCATTTTCTTTAAGAACATTCAAAGATAATTTTTGCAAATAGTATTATTTTCCTGTAAGCTTTTAGAGGTTTATGAGGAATTAAATTCAGCACATGGGTTTCAAACTTACAGCTGTTAAATCTTTAGGGCATTATTATTTCGCATTCTATTTACCATGAAGATTTTCTATATATTTTTTCTGACTTACATGTTTAAGATGCACTGTTTCCTAAGCAGAATCCTATTTACTCTTTATTCCCACCATTTCCAAGCTCCTTTACACATTTATACACCAATTCCAAGATGTTTATTAAATATCATGTAGATAAACTCTTCACTTTTTAGATATTAATGACTAAGGGACAGCTGTGAAGCAGTTTAGAAAATACCAACAGGTTTTCAATTAAAAGTTCCATTTAGCTAATGTAATTATTCTCACCTAATTAAATCTTTTCCTACTAAGATCAGTCCATTGAGATAACTCTTTCTCTTTAAAAATGTTCCATGAAGCTCTTACTAATGTCCGTGAACCATGCCGTATTGATGAGATTGTTAATGAACTCTCCAGAAACAATGCACTAGCCTTAATAATTTAGCTCCTGTTAAATGTTGTCTGCTCTTTACTACGTTTGGAACTGCTATTGATCTAGAGAATGGTCAATATCAATGGGAAGTATTCTTTGCCTTACCAGTTAGTCTCTAATACATCCAATTATCATGATATTTGAGCTCAAATTAGCTCTTGCATTTAAATTTATATTTATCAATATGGTTTATACTTTTTCAATATGATGAATTAAAATTGATTTTTATAGTGTTAACAGACTGTGATTCTAATTTGAAATCTGAAAGTATGAAACTAAAACCACACCAGAGATTGGGACTTATAAGTTTGAATATTTGTGTAAATACTAATTCCAAATGTCTGTAAAAGATGATAACCTATGGTTAATATAAAGCTTACTCAAACCAAAAATAAAAAATATAGGAGGAGATTAATTTCATCTAGTTATATCTATCTATTATTGTTTGAGAGTAGTCACTATTTGAAAGGTTCTTCCATGAGTATCAGTAGCTTCACAAAGAAACAGAGTGGGAAAAAAGCAAAAGTTGGAAAGAATGATGGGGATGTGATGAAGGTCAAACTAGAATTCTCATTACATTTTTTTTAGGATTATACACTAATCATTTTCTGAGATTACTATCATCTCCTTTCAAACAATTAAAATATTTGTTTAGGCAGGTCTTCAAATATCATTCCATCTCGGGGAAGGCTAACCTCAGAAAACCAAGTGTATGGTCATCAGCCACAACCACAAGATTGGATCATGGGTTGAACCCAAGCCTTTCAAGAAGACATAGAGAAGGAAGGACTTCTGTTCTGGAGTTCTCTTCCAGTAGACTGTAAACCTTGATGCCACCTCTGTCCTTCTGTCTGAGAAGAAGATGTGAAGAGATGAGAGAAGATTTGAGAGGAATGAAACCTATTGATGTGGACTTTTGGGGGGCACCTGGATCCAACTGTATTTGGAGACAAGTTTTTCTGTGCTTTACAAATTAAAGACCAATATGCTTTCTTTGTACTATAAAGTAACTCTAATGGAATTTTACACAACTGAGACTGAAAACAATTAAACAATATAGTCTTAGACTTAAGTTTCTTTAAGGACAATGAAATTATCATTTCTATATTCTCAAGGAAACATCCTAATGTTTCATATATGTTTAAGGAAAAAGGAGAAATGTAATAATGGGTCATAAATAATCATATATACGGAAATATTATGAAATATAATAGTTATATTAAATAAATTTATAAAATATATAAGTATTAATCTTCTAATTAGTTAAAAACCCTTAATAATTATGGAAAAATACTCACTACAGTAGGAAAATGTAGATAATTACTAACACCAACATATAGTGTTACAAAAACACAAAATGGGGCAAATGGGAGATAACACAGGAGAAAACAATACCTGCCAAAATACAGGGATTGGATGTGAGAATGATTTGGCTGTGATGTCTGTCATCCCACTGATTTAGGGGGCTGATTCAGAAGGTGTGGCTGGCTAGGCAAGTGGATCCCTTCTGAAGTTATGTGCCCAATAAAAAAGAACAACCTTCTTCAACAGGAGAACTATTCTTCAGTCAAGAGTATATGAGTAGCTACACTCCCCTGACTAGTAACTCCAAATAAGCTCTCAAAATACATAGATCATAGTTTTTTTTTTTCCTGAATCAATATTATCATTCTTATCTCAAACTATAAAAAGAACAATAAGAATGTGAATTGAAGCAAAAACTTTCACGGTACACTGCTGTGACTATGATGAAGAAAGAAATTATACAGGACTCAAAAACCAAATGCAAAGTAACACTCCACAATGCCCTTTTAGCCAGTGGGTTAATAGACCGACATCAAAATTGGAAATAACCAATTAAGTAGCATTATTTAATTCTTGACATTTATACTTTATGAAACAAATTATATATCACAAACCAAGATATAAGAGGCTTTCATTAGAACATTTTTTGTACTGAATCTTTTGCCATTCAGAAAATTAATTCAAAGTAAACAAAGAGTAGGAGATAAAAGCGATGCCACTTTACTTAGGAGAAAAAAATAGTGCAATAAACTTCACCTGCATATTGTGACAACAGAACAGCTGCAGCCAAGGAAAGAATGAGGGTGAAATGTGGACAAAGACTCAAGGTAGACCCAGAAGTAACAACAAATATACAGAAAATTTAGCAACTAGTGGACGTTAGAAATGTCTTAAAGGGCATAAGAATCCCCACCAGAAGAAACATAGTTTAAGAAAAGATCTATAGTAAGAAGAGACTAAAACATAAAATATTCTTTAGTAAAAGGTAAAAGATTTATACGATCTGAAGAGAAAGCAGAGTATAATATAAAATATTCTTATTACTAGAAAAACAGAATTGTGATGATTTTTAAAATAAGTTCAAATTAAAAATGATTCAGAGCTTGTTTAACTTTAACCTTGACTTCAGCTCATGTGCTAGATTTGGGACACTCGCTACAGTGAGTCCAGCACAGCATGTACTAACACAAATTGCTATGTGGACACTTGAGTGCATCCAATGAACCTGGGGCAAGTACTGAGTGCCCTCATGTTCCCCAAGTTCAGAGCATCAGATTTCATCTCTGCTATTTCTCATTCCTAATCCCGAACTCCTCCAGTCCTCTTTCCACAGTTGTATAATCTTCAATGTCTTCTTTCCCTTTTCTCACCATTTAAACGTAGTCTATCTGACAAATGCCCACACTGGTTTGTACTTTGAAAGCACTACTGCAAACATAACTGTCATTCTGTATTAAACTCTGAGCTAAATTCAATATCTCATACACTTAGGCATTTCTCCCAATTTTCTGAAGCTAGTACTAAGGTGCTAAACATACCAATCACTTGAAGCAGAAAAATAAAGCTTACCTTTATTTCTTTATACTTGTGAAATTTGTTGAAGCACAAGGACTAGCCATGTCTAAAAGATATGAGTGAAGTGTGTTACAGATTTTAAGAATGAGAGTAATAAGCATTTCAGTTATAATTTTAGCCTAATTTTAGGTCAGTTTTTATCTATGTCCCCAGGAAGATAATTTGTTTGTTTTTAATCAGAAAAAAGTGAACATTTCACAAAGAAATGCTTTGGGCAAATGTTTCTTTCTATAGCACAGCCTTATAGCACTATGATAGCACTTAAAGATATTTAGTTTAATTTTCTTTAATAATCTAATGATGTAAATAAATATCCAAAGTGGAGTCTAGTCTCAAATCATCCAGTAAGATGAATTCCACATGGCTGAACACAGGCCTATCGAATTTCAAAGATTTCTTTTGTCTGTTTCTCTCAAAACATGATAGCTTATATAATACAAATGGGCTAGTATATGTAGTGTCCTTGAACAATCTGAATCATGCATCTATTTCAGATCCTAGCTCCAGTCATTTTAAGGTAATACAATGTGCTTTAAAAATAAAAATTATTTAACATAGCTCTCATCCTAGGTCATATTTGCGACACAAACTTACTTTCCTGATCAATAGATGAGAATCGGTAACATTTCTAAGTGAGAGGAACCATAATACTCATGTAGAAAATGTCAACAACTAAAAACCCTACACGATTTGTTAAACTGTCATCAACATAGGCATTTAGGTAGTACTACATTAATATAATCATGATATGATTTATATTTAAATGCAAAGCAAAACAAAATGTAGAGAAATAGCAAAATACAAATAGCATACATGCGTTGAGTACTCAGGTGTCCCGTGCTAAGCCCTGTGAATGCAAGAGACATAAACACAAGCAAGGATATAGGGCTTGGCTTTATGGAGTTCATGCCCATTAAAATGCAGGAATCTCAAAATGCAGTAAAAAAGAAGTCTGTTAAGTGCTAAAATTGAAATATGGAGCAGAGTGCTATAGCAGACATATATTAAGTACCATAAGTTGATCTGAAGGACTCACAGAAAGCTTATAGAAGAAAGTGATGTTGACATTAGAGCAAAGGAACTGCACAAGTTAGTCACATGGAGAGAGACAAAGATGTGAGACTACTTAGCAGTGAGAGAGAGCAAGACACTGTCAAGGACCTGAGGGAAGTTCTCCACTGAGGAGAAGATGGAGTTTTGCAGTTGTGACAATGGATAAGGGTACAAGAGCTGACAACAACAACGACAACAAAAAAAACCCCAGAAAAATGAAGGTTTCATCAGCAGACCTAGGAGTATGTCACCTGTAGAATAAGAGAAAACCATTAAAGTATTTTCAAGTAAGAAACATGAAAAAATAAACTTTCAAAACCACAAGCAGAGGGATCTTGAGAAGATTCATATAAATAATTCCAGTGACTGGGTGACAGTAATTTAGACCTGCATATTAAGAACAGGGATACTAACGATGAATTCAAGAAATATTTATAAGGAGGCTTGATCATGGATTGATGACTAGCATTCTGCTGAAGAGAGTGATGACAGAGAGAGAGCTACAACAATTTCCAGGTTTTTTTATTGATTGGGTCAATGGGAAGATGGTCATTATAGTCTCAGAAATTAAATAAAGTACTTAAATGTCCCTTCATAGAAATGTTTACTCATCATTGCTCTTTATCCTCTCACTTTTCTTATTTGTCTTCAAAGGATTTACTATTTTCTGAGCATACATATACACAGTGCACTTATCTTTCTCTACCTCCAGCACAGAATCTCCACAAGTACAGGGACAAGTTACTTCTGTATCCCTATTAACAGACAAAAGGTTACAAGTGGGAAAATGATGTTGTTTGTTTCCATACCATGCAAGCAGAGATGTCTGAGAAATGGATTAGATGTATGAATTCATGGCTCAGAAGAAAGGCTGGGCTCTGGATAGAACTTTTGAAATTATAAGTTTATGGTGGAGAATGCCAGCTACTGAAGCAAATAACACTATGGAGTCATGTAGATTGAGAGAAAAAAGCTCTACAAGTCATTGCCACAGAAATGAAGAAGAAAGAGGAGAATGAAAGGCAAATGGTGAATATAGAGACAAGGAGACAGTGGTTTCAGAAAAGCCATAACACAGAAATTAAAAACTTTGATAATCTCAGTAATCTCAGAATGTAGGTTGCCCTTTCTGAAAAGCAAATATTCATCTCTCTCTGCAAAATCAGACCACAAATTCTTAAGTTATTTTTGTTGTTAAACTTAGTAAATCATACAAATGCTGACTCAATTTAAATTCTGAGGGCACAATTTTATAGTGACAAATGGATATCTAATTAGCAGAGTCCCATGAAAACCAAGTATCTGTGGCTCTTTACTCAAATATTAGTAAATAGGTTTGTGAGCAACTGCTGAGGACACACATCCATGAAATTAGCCTAGAAACAACCTTAATCCTAAGTTTCAATTAGGTTTAGATGAATTAGACAAGAATATCTTATTTCCCATAAAAGATTTATTATTTCATCTATTTAAATTTCTTAAACTTTGGGTGATAGAAAGAAAAAAAATTACCCTAGTTACATAGATTTAATAGCAACAGATGAATATAGTTCCCTCAAAATGGAATTTATTTGAATAGAAAATACAGTAATTTTGATTAAATGAATTGCATATGTTTATAATGCCAATTCCTTATATTAAAAAGTTAGAGGAGAAATGTGTATCATTCATAATATATAAGCACAAATAATGCATTCAAACAGCAGGTTGATTTGTGCTGTTTAAAAGATATCAATAAATAAGTGACTAAGTAAGAACAATATTCCATTTCTAGAAACCTCAGATTCAGAACTGTTTTCAGGATTGAATGAATCAGGACAATTATACCAGCCCAGAGCTTTGGTGTCTGAGGAATCACTCAGTTGTTTAAAAAAAATCCTGAAACTCCAATGTTCTTAACACACTGTCACTGAATCAAAGCAGTAGGGACAGCCCCTTTGATTTTCTGCCAAGACCCTCGATCAGTACATTGTCCTTTTGTCATTTCTTATTCCTCTGGAGGATGGCCTTGATGTTCTTTGAAACATGATTTTATTTGTACATGTGCGTCTCCCAGGAATACCTAGCATGATTTGTCCTGGCACTACAGCCTCTCGTAGACAGCCCTGATCTCTACCTGCTGCTGAGAACTGCCCAGGTCACTCTAAAAGATGTACACTTAAAGACAGCTCTGGGATTCAGTCATAAAAAGTTTCACACCAAACAATTTCATGACCAATAAAATAAAATAAAATGTACTTAAAATATTATGCTTTCTTCTAGATTATCCTCTTTAGTATCTGAAACTGATCCACCTGACATTTACTCTTTTTTAGCTGAGTATCAACTTAATAAGAAAGCCTGAATTAGCATCTTTGATTTGGACAAACTTCACACCCCATTAAGGTATGTACCTAATGATACTCTTTAAAACTAAGACATTTGTCCAACGAGGCCAGGGAAATGGTAATCTTTTCATTGTGAATATTTAGTTCAGAAGCAAACAAAGCCCAAGTCACGCCTCCATCCTGAGGTAGATTAGGAAGTACCATTTTTTAAAAAGGGGAACGTTACTGTAAGATCTGAATAGGTTAAAACCTTCTGTGTTTGGTTTTGTTCAAAACATGACCCTGAACTATCCTGCCCAGAAAACCTTTCACTGTGAGTTGGAAGAATAGTGAAAGTTTCCTATTCTAGTGAATAACTGAATGAGCTGTTATGTGCACCGTTGCACTGTGAAGCTTTCCTGATTTTACAACTAGGAACGTGATTTTGCAGGATGATGTGGAAAATCTAAAAGCAGAGCTAACACAGATAGGGAGGAAAGGAGGGAAAGAGAGAAGTAAGGAAAGAGGGAGGGAGGGAGAGAGAGAAATCCAATGAAGAGAATATTAATGTTTCTGTTCAACTCATTTCTGTAAGGGCCAGTTATATGTGCTTCAGAAGAACCTGTTTTAACCTAAATAACTGCTTGAACAACAATGAAAAGGAATACCAGATGAAATTATTGAAGCCCCACAGTCATAAATGTTCCTGCTTCCTTTCATTTTCTTTTATCAGTACTCAGTAACCAATATAAGCAAAAAGGTCACTCAAAATAGTCACACTATTTCTGTGTGTAGCCATGGGCTGTAATATTGATAGCCCTGGAGACTACTGCTATGTGCAGGTGTGCTTGAAAAGGTAATGTACCAGCTATCCTTTCCTCCTCAACTGTTATGATCTTTCTAAATGGAGCCAAATAAGGACTCCCAATGGGTGAGTTCTTGGGGGCATTTGACCGTCTTTGCACAGTTTTGTTCAGTTTCATTACTAAAGTATCATTAAGACTTTATGTTATCCATCAACTAACAGCTGACATTTGATTCTCATTATCTAACATAAATTTATTACATCATGTGAGACAAATACTGTGTACATGATATAAAATACATGACTGTCCAAGGTAAGAGATGAAAAATTGATTTTTTATGACAATGATAATTTTCCATACATTGTACTCTCCAAAAATATTAAAATTAAAATTTACATGTACAAATTACATAGGATTCATTAATTGTGTTATATAGTTTAATGGTAGAATTTCACATTAATTTAATTCAATATCACTGAGTCAATATGGAGGTAGTTTATTAAAACCTTTCTTAGGGACATAATTACTCAATGTTGAGCATTTTAAAATATGTTGTTTTTAAAAAATAAAGTGTTGTACTTATCCAGATCGTCATTATAAAAAGAATTATTATTTTAATACAAAAATTATTATTATAATTGCTCAAAGATGACAAATACAATTATGACTCACAAAAATGTTTCAAATCCTTAAGAATTTATATTAAATGATGGATGGTTCATTTATAGCAAAGGACCTGTTATGGCTTGTGTCTAGATGTTTCCCAAAGCCACATGCAGTCATAGGTGGGGCTTTTTTAAGGTGGCTGAATCTAGAGTGTGTGATTGATTCATGATGCAATGCTAGCATTATGCGAGCTAGGATTAAGGGTGGGTGATTACTAAATCAGTAATTACTGATTGTTTTGGCACTGCCCTAATCCCAGTAGCCTGGATACAATAAAAGGGACAGAAAGAGGCTTGTCTTTTTCCTTGCATGCTTTGCTGCTTTCTGCCCACCATGAACTGTTTCTCCTATGTCATGCCCCTCTGCCATGCCATCCTGCCTTGGATTCAGCCAATTATAGACTGAAACCTCTACAAACTGTAAGCTAAATAAACCTTTCCTCCTTTCTCTTTGGAGACAGGTATTTTGAGAAAATTAACTAAGACAGGGCCTTAACTGTGTTTTCATGACTTGAACTCAAGTGATTAGTGCCAAATCTTTTCTGTATTTAACAGCTATGTATCCTCTGGTGATTATAGCCTTGCTTAAACCTACTTTCGTGAGTCATAATGATACCTACCTTCCTTACTGGACCAAGTTAAAATAGGTTTATATGACATCATGGATGAAGTTACCCCTTTACACACTCTTAAATTACTATTGTTTGATTAACAAATCAAGAGACTTTTAGCTTTGGAGAATTTACCTTCTTTAATCATGAAATTTGTTTTCAAGTGCCCTCCAAGAGTAGCAATTTAAAGTTTTCCATGTGATTAAGTGTTATAGATGTAGCATAATCTTCAATAGCAATATCAAATTCTAATATGATTTTAAATAATATGAAAGATATTTTTAAAAATTTTAGGAAATAAAGTATTGTCCATTTCAGATAAAGTTTAAAAGAATAAATTACTAAAAACATAAAGAATATGCCTAAAATTTTTTAATATGCTATTTGATATACAAAAATGAAATATCTGAAACTCAGATTGTTGTCAAGCATCATTTATTTGGAGGGTATTTTAACTGGTTATGAAAAAGAAGAATATTGGTCAAGTCTGTCTGAATACAAAATATTTTGACTTACAATTTAAAATATTTCAGACATAATCTCAATAAATTTTTGCTCTTGAATTAAACAAATAAACTTAAAACCATTTAGTAGTTTCTACATTATTTACTTTGTTTTCAAAAAGCCTTACTAAATTAGACAATTATTTTCAAAGAATGAATTAAGAAGAAATAGCTTTAAAAAGACTAATTTTCCCCACTTTATCTGGCAATAAAATCTATTGCCCCTGAAATCATCTCACTTAATTCTCACTTGCTCCCATATCCCATCCTCTATTTTGCTGAGTGAAATTTAATAAATCTCTCAGTCCAGAATTAAATTTTACTGTTTTATGAACTGTTAAATTGCATTGTGTGCATATTAAAGCTGGTGTTCTCTCACTCCTAGACGCATCTCATCTCTACCCTCAGGCACAATAACAAACAGCACAGATTTTGTTTTCACCATTGGAATATCTTCCAACAGGGACCAATAGATGAACATCAGCAAGTCAGTTAACTATAAACAATGTGCACTAAGTAAGCTGCACATGGAACTACATAAACATATTATAAAGAGAAGGCATCAAATGAATAATAAACTTCACATTAGAAGTCAAAATGCTGCATCTGACTTAATAATAATACAACAGGTAAAGAAGTCTACTGTAAGTAATATAATAATATACTTTACATAACATAATTTATATGCAACTTGTTGCAACACACACACACACATATATATAATATGTATTAATTTATTTAGTTTGCATTACTGGGGGTTGAAATCAGAGCCTCACTTATGCTAGAAAAACATTCTATCACTACACTACATCCTCAGCCCTCCTTATTTTATTTTGAGACATGGCCTCATGACCAAATTGGCCTGGTACTTGTGACCTTCTTGCTTCAGCCTCCCGAATAACTGGGAATGTAGAAAATGTGTTCACGTTCTTAAGGCCAGGAATGAATTCAGTTAGAAATAATAAAAAGTAAATTTTACTAAAGTATATAAACTAACTAAAGGAGAAAACTTGGAGGTATTTTTGATAAAGAAATATGAAAATATTCCTCCCTATTTGAAGGCCACTAAATCAGGTTTTTCAAACTGTACCTGTAAGAATCTCAATTATATTAATTCAAGGTCTTGGGAAACTATGTCTAGATTGTACAAGACTTTAGGGGCTCACATATAAGACAGATATCAAGACAGACTCCATTAATTCCAGGCTATGTGTACTTATCAAATTATTCATCCCCTCTGAACTTCAGAGTATTTATCCATGAATTATAATGATAATTCTGTTCACCTCAACTTCATGTTAAGAAAATAAGTTAAATTTAGTCTCATTTTGAAAGCTCAAATGAAATAATGGGTCTTACACGTTTTGCTTTACTGACCACTCAAGAAAATAGCTACATATTTATTATTATGTTAAGAGGAGATGTTATGTTTGACAAAAGGCTTGTGTGTTCAGAGATGGAATTTACGAAAGTCGATTAGATTATGGGCCACAAACCTCATCCCTGGAGTAACACACTGATGAGTTCATAACTGAAGGTGCTATTAAGGAATGGGGCCTGACTGGAAGAAGTAGGTCGTTGGCTATAGGCCTATGAAGGGTGTTGTCATCTTTCTGGCTTTTTCCTTGTTCTTTGGATGCCATGGATTGAGTATCTTTCCTAGCCATGGCCCAGAGCCAGCTGACTATGGACTGAAACTTCTGGAACTATGAGCCAGAATAAACCTTTTCTCTTGTAAGATGTATATGTCAGGTATTTTTTTCCTAGCAATAGAAAAGCTGACTGACACAAAAAAATTCCTTCCTTACTATATTGTATCTTTCGTGAATAACTGAAATTTATTAAACTAACCTTACTCTCCACCTAATGCATGTTGCATACCATGTAAATATTTATTGATCCAACTAGAAAATGGTGGTCTGAACTTTAGTCTCTGTGTGGAAAAATAGGTTTATTTTACTAAACAATACACCAAAGAACTCTACCATCAATTCAAGGGTCACAAAAGCATTATAACCCAAGATTGTGCTCTCAATGAGTAAGTAAAGGTTTATTATCTCCTCCATGCCAACCCTATGTGTTCCATCAGCTATTTAGAGTAAACATTTTTTTTGAGAAATGTTACCTCAGTCACCCGAGATTTGAGCAAATGATCATTTACAAGTTTTAAGGATATCACTTTTAACAATTAAATGTGTGTATACTAAATATATCTCTGCCTTTAAGAACATTTATTTAAGGTTAATGAGAAATAAATTCTTTGTACAATAGCAAGAAAAGTCAACTTCTGAAAAAGCCTTATGAAAATTAGAGAGTCATGAGCCCTGACTATTACACAATTCAACTTTATACTTATAATGTACAGTACTAATACACTGATTAGACTTGCTCATCTAACAAGCTGTTTGCAATTGTGCTTACAGTTAACTAAAAATCTTGTTAAATACTAGTTTTTAAATTCAAATATTGAACATTTGAAGAAATTATTTTCAGAGATCTGAAAATCTTTTTTAAAACCAAGCCCTCATACATCTGTCTTTTGTAAAAAGTCTATGGTTCAGATGTCTATCAACAGACAAATAGATGAAGAAGATGTGGTATTTACCTACAATAGAGTACTACTCTGCCATAATGAAGGACAGACTTAAGTCATTTGTAGGACAATAGATGCACCTTGAGATCATATTATTAAATGAAATGAATCAGATACACAAGTTGAAATATCTCATTGATTCTCTTATGAGAAACTCAGAGTAAAAATAAAGAGCAAAATAAAAGATAAATAATAGAACGTAGAGAGATAGATCATACTCATTAGGGAAAGAGACCAAGAGAGAGAGAGGGATAGAAGAAATAAAGGATAAAACAATTGAGTTGTGTTATGTACATGTAGCAACTCCACACAAGGAATATAAACATTATGTACTATACACATTTACTAATGAACTAAAATAATAAAAGATAATTTGAAAAATAATGTATGTTAGATAATGTGGGAGGGTAAAATATAAACATATAGATAAAGACTTCATTGCTCAGTTTTAATTCAATCACCTTTACTGATGATATTATTTAATAGATCATATAATGCTTGATATTGTTAATGGTCTATCATGATTGCCCATAAATATCTAGATTTTCAGAGAAGTAAAATTTGTTCCTTACAGTTTCATCAGCATTGTATTTGTGACCCAAGTAACAATTCACAGTGACTAGAAAAAAAGTTTAAAATATAGAAATTAAATAAAATGACATTTAGCAGCCTCAGAGATTCATGCTCTGCATGAAGCCTTTGCTTCAGAGAAAATATCTTTTAAATAGTACAGGAATAAAATCTTTATATTTTATAAATGTAGCCTTGTGTAAGCAGAGACTATTATGGGAACAGGGAACTCATTTGCATAAAAATTCCTCCAACTTTTAAAAATAATGGAATGGGGAGCCTCGCAATAAACTCTGTTCTCCCTGGGCCCTTATCGCTCTTTTTTGTCTTTGTGTTTGTTCTTCACTGTAATTTGTTTTCTAAATATCCCAGTGCCTCCCTCAGTTTAATTAATTCTCTAACTACTCCCCTAGGGAAACTTACTTCTTTCTCTTCTTGTCTCAAACTGCAGCAGTCCCACTAATAAGGAGCAGCACTGCATGGGCCTCAGAGGTCATTAAGGAATTCAAAACCTGGGGAAAGGAGATTTACATCTCCTATCAAAGTCCTTTAGTAGAAAACCCTACAAATGAAGTGGCTACATGCACTCTCTTAACAGATTGTATTCTTTATGAACATTTCCGCTCCAGGGCTAAAGTCTTAGTGTTCAAAAACTAACTGTAAAAACACAATTTCCATCATAACAATGTTTTCTTTATATTGGTTTCCTAGGATTAAACGTACTATATAGGCACTGGGGGTGTAGCTCAATGGCACTGCGCCTGCCTGGCAAGCTCAAGGTCCTGAGTTTGATCCTGGTACATTAAAAGAATGTACATATAAATCACTTTTGCCAAAAGGTGAGGCACATCTATAAGGTAATAACATATTTCATAGTATAAAGTGATTTTTGGTCATATTGGTCATTTTTGTTATTGGTTTTAAAGTACTACATCTGATTCTGAACAAAATGTATGATTCTTTCCTGATTTCTCATATATTTAACAAGCAGGGGAGGCCAACATATTAATCTGTTGGGGAGATAGAACTCATTTCTTCTCATTATGTCCTCATGAGGAAAATTTTTTTGAAAACTCTCTAGAGTCAACGATAAGTAGAAAAGATTTGGGGAAAATACTATTCAACGATAAATAGAAGGAAATCTGGTCATCTGTGGCAGAAGGATGATGCTGGAGGACATTATAGTAAGTGAAGTAAGCCAGGCACAGAAAGACAAATACTGCATGATCTCGCTCAGCTGTTAAGCCAGTTGATTTAATAAAAGTGTAGAGTAAAATGGTGGTTACAAGGAGCAGAGTTGGTTTCAGAAGAAGGGGTTGATTAAGGGATGTATAGTCATAGATATAAGGATAACATTCAAGATATTTGTTTACAATATGGTGACTATAGCTAATAATAATATTTTGTTATTAAAAATGGGTAAAAGAGTGGATTCTAAGAGTTACCACAAAAGTAATTGTGAAGTAACACACATGTTAATAAACCGATTTTAGCCATTCCACAATATATACATATGTCAAAGCATCATATTATACATTATAAATATACATAATTCTATTTGTTGATTTAAAATAAAAATAATAAAATCAAGAAGTGAACTTATAAAAGCTATTAAAACAATTTAATTTTAAAGGCTGTTTTAGAAATTCTTTATTCTAACCTTCATAAAAGACAGTGACTTTCAATGGCTGTCTTTCCTATCTTTCCTGTCTTTTCTTTAATTTCTTGTCCTTGTTGGAATCCTTTATACACAGTTCAGTCTTAATGTATTTTAAAATTCTCCAAGAGTGCCTCACGGCTGACAGAATTAAGTCCATATTCCTCCATGTGGCATATAAACCCCATAGTGTTCCAGCCTCTTTTTACAGGTCTCTCTTTATGCCCTGCTCTCCCAGAGCCCTTGGATTTCCATAACCCAGCCATAGTGAATGATGTCTCACTCACACACAGTAGCTGTCTTTCCTCACTTCTCAGCCTTCCGCACATCTTTTTCTTGCTACAGGATCATTCACCCATGTCCTCCACAATCTAATCCCCAGTTAAATCCACGAAGACTTGAGAACATTAGTAACTTCATGTAAAGGATATATAAAATTGTATTATGAGTTTAAATTCTAGATTTTAGTAAAGAAGAATAAAATAATTTCTTCCCTTAAAATGGCTTTATATATTGGAAAATCTTATTATATTCATTGGAATATTGCAAAAGTACCATTTTGTAAGCTGGATAATAGTAGTAGCCTTAATATTTTCTATCTTGATTTCAAATATTCAACTGTAAAATGTTCCAGATCAAGAATTCAAACTTTTCCGATTTCCCCCTTTGGAGATATGCAGAAATACTTCCAAAGTATAAGCGTGCATATATCTAATAACAACTTAACTTAATATTGCTTTTACAGTGTACCTTTCTGTAGACATTATTCTTCCTCATATTTAATACCATTGCAACATGCTAATGTTAGTATAGACATTCCTATGTGTGTAGGTATGATAAAGCACATGCCTTGTTATATGATATTGTTGTATGTTATTGTTATATGAATTTTGTTACATATGGTATCATTGAAATATTAGAATCTCAACAATTGGGTAAAGATATGGACATATCATTTAAAAGGCTAAATAAGGCAACAGTTATAAGTTTAAATTAAAAATAATCAAAATAAATTTCTTCTGTGTTTTATATTATGATTTAAAATGAAATAAAATAAAAATTTCCCTACTATATCTACTGAAAGGTTTAGAAATAGCGACAGACCAAAAGCAAGGTGCACACTAGTGCCTATATTATAATTGAGGTATAGCATTTCCCACCAGAAATAATAAAAACAGGCTTTTTGGATAAATTGCTGACTTTAGGGCTAGTACAAAATAATGTACTACATAAAACTAGAAAAGCTTTAGTGCTCACTAAGGGATTCTATTGGGTCAAAATTATTTAGAAACTGTCTATAAAAGATCCAAAATGACCAAAATGGAATTTTTAAACTTGAAATCAAGAATAACCACTGAAATGTATTGAAGCATAATAAATACATTTAAGTACAGTTTATAATAATACAAAATTAAAATTATATCAAAAATTATGAGTTAGTGGATTTGGGTATAAGATTATCATTGGTTTGTAATATCACAAGAGAAAACCAAATAGTAACACCTTCTTTGTAGGGGGTACCAAATATGGAACTCCAGACCTTGCACTGGCCAGGCAGGCATGGCGCCACTGAGCTACATCCCTGGCCCCAGTAAGTACCTTCTGATGGAAGGACAAAGTATCATCTGTGAAATAATTCTCTCCCAAAACAAAAACAAAAAGGGTCCAATGTCGATGTGATCAATATTAAGAACAAACCACCAATTTAAGCATAGAGGAGAGTTAAACATATTTAAGGTTATAATGTGGGGCCAGCCACCAAAATCCAATTGGTGGAACAATGTCAACCTACCATAATTAGAAGGCCTTATCTGGATTCCAATTCTGAAAGTCTTAATGTAATGGAAAAGAATATATGGAATTTATGACAGAATTTTAAATTATAGCTTTTTACATTTATGATATTAAAAATTATTAGCAAGTAAGTATTGTATTGGTATTTTGGTTATATGCATTTTAAAGTGTTTATTTTTTAGTGATAATGTAATGTATCTGATGCAAAATGATGCAATATCTAGGGTTTAATATGATACAAAACAGGAAAGGAAAGTAGGAATAGATAGAGATGAAATAAGGGCATAGTGAGCTAATAATTTTGGAAGCAAGGTAGACTAAATGGGGGTTTGCTGTTACTATTCTGCATACTTTTGTAGACATTTACATTTTCCCAGAATAAGAAGTGAGAAATAGAAAAAAAGGAAAAGAAGTTTATAAAATAAAAGTGACTTTACAATTTTATATTTAGTATCAAGTAAAAGAGAAACTCAGTGTTTTACTTCTAAATGCAGAACATACTTTTCACCACAATATCATACAATGAGAGAATCTGAAACTAATGCCAATGTCTTTTTAGGGAAATTTTCTGAATTATTTACTCTATTAAGCCTAGAAAAGTAAATGCAAAAGTGATGAATGAAGTAGCCAGTTTGTTTGTGTGGTGGATGTCCCATACTTTTGTCAGCCATTCCTCTACCAAGCTATTGTGCAAGGCAGCTAATTCCTAAGACTTGACCAAATTCTATGCAGTTATGATCTCTCCCTCTCCCCCTCCTTATTTCCTTCCTTCCTTCCTTTGCTCCTTCCCTCTCACTTTCCCTCTTATTCTCCTCCTCTCATTGCTTCCCATCTTCCACCTCTGTCTCCCTCTCCCTCCCCCGCTCTTTCTCTCTGTGTCTCTCCATCCAACTACTAACTTTCCAAAAGCAAGAAGTGCTGAACTACAGAAAAATAATTGCAACATTTTCCCTGAAAGCTTTTTCTTGCTATAGAGTTGAGACATTGATGAATCTTGTTGCTATAACTTGTGCTATTGATATGTGCACTAGCCATGCAGCTTTGTGTGCCATTAATCAGCTGCCCACAGAAGAAATACTGGTTATGCCACTGGGAGGAGAAAGGCTTTCTCTACAAGGTTTGATACTTTTATTTTCCATACAATATCCAACAAATATGATTGAGTGATTTTTAAACACATTTATCTGCCCTCTGTGAGAAGAATTTTCTTAAAAAAGCATCATGAACATATCCCAAAAGCTGGTTCACATGAAGGGGTAGCAGGATTTATTGTGATTTGGGAGTTTGGGGTTTGGATTTTGAGAAACTTGTATTCTGATCCTAGCCCTGCCACTTGTCACCTGTTAAAGGTTGGCCAACTTGGTCACTCTAAATCTTAGTAAACAAAATGGCAAAAATAATGAAAATAATTAAGTCATAAAATAATAAAATAATACATCAATGGCAGAATTATGAGGATTTCTGTAATACCATTTATTACAGAATGGCACAAATAAGTGTCCAATAAACTATACTTGTCTTGTGTTCCTAATGTCATTACTATTGGAAGAAGCCAAGAATTAAGAAACATTGAACAGTTGCTTTTATAAGAGCTTCACTTGTTCGCCATGAAGGGAAAGTCACTTTATTTGTATGGCTCATGTTGAAAGAAAATACTTAAACACATGAAACAACTCCAGTCTTTCAGAATCATTGATAAACTATGATGAAGAAATCCTGTCATCCTCTTTAGTTGAAGAGAAGTTCACATATGAGCCTTCATTATCAGATATCAGGCCAGGTTACAAACCACAATCTGGAATTAGGAATGAAATGACGGTTTTGGACAATTCATCTAATTTGTCAGAGCCTAGACTTTGAAATCTATTTAGCAGAAATGGTTCCTGTGTTAGCATGTGTAAATTTAATACTGTGTATCAATTTATCTTTCTTATTTCAGGCATTTAATGAAGATTGGTTCCTTTTCTTTGCCCTCATTCAGCTTTTTTGAAATAGGGAAAACATAAGCCATATTCGTTAGGTCACCACTTATACTTTTTAAATCATTTTTAAGCTATAGTTTTGGAGGTTTTCTAACCCAATGTCCTCTTCTGCACTGATAAAAAATCTTTTGAATTTTTCTTATTTTATATAATTTTATGATGTGCACAACTTTTGTCATGAACTAGAACATAATTTGCAAGTAAGTAAATGTACATTTATTTTGAGTCATTCTCTGGGTGTGGTAGAACACTTATTCTTTCAGTCTCATCACTCAAGATGCTGAGGCCAGTAGATCATGAATTTGAGCCCCACCTGAGCTGCACAATGAACACTTTTCTAAAAAAGAGTAAGGTACATATTTTGAGTCAATCAATCAAAATATTGGACATAAATGTCATAGAGAGTAGTCTTAGATTTTTATCTAACTAATTCCTTGAATTCAATATTTTCAACAGCCACTAGGCATCCATTATTGTCCAATATTCCAGGGATATAAATGTCAATAATCTTGCCCTAGTGAAACTCATAAATCAGGTACAAAGAAAAAAATTCATATAAATATTTATGCTGTAAATAATGTATTAACTATTACCTAGGCTTCACTATATGAAATTTAGATATCAACCTTTTAAAACTTTTAAAAATGACAACACTTTTATAATCACAATGTGGTTCACTTAACAAATTTAATGTCCTTCTGAATATAATTTAGCTGTCCAACAGTTCGCTAACACTAATTCATTCTTTAAATGAACAAAAATGGTCAACATTCAGAATAAAAATTTCATCACGTGTAAATACTTTTAATTTTAATTATGCTAAATTGATCAAGGGAATTATAGAACAAAATCACAAGCATTTTATAACTTCCTCTCACAGAGAATACAAATTAATATATTTGCTTTCCAATGACCTCTATAATAAGAGCTAGTTAACTCCAAAGTTTTCATTTATTTTGCCTACATGTATATATTTCAGATATGCACTTTCTATTTTCACCTCATCCTATAACTGGTTAATCCAACTATGATTTGCCATCTGTTTTATATGGTCAGTACTACAGTAGCATGAACTTGTTTATTTGCCCCAAAACATGAACAATTTCAGAAAAAATTCTAGGAATTGAAATGCCAAGTGGCTGCTATCTCTTTCTGACTTGCCACTATTTGAAATCCTGCTGCTGAGACTCATGTCTGGCTGCTGTCCTCTCAGACATTGCCTGCCAGCCACAGAACAAGGTAAAATGTAATTGTTGTTTAATAATAGCCAAAAAGATATTCTGTATTGCAGTTTCCTGTTTTTTATGACTGATGGTCTCAAAAATAGTACAACATAGAAATGGACTATATTCATCTAAACTTAGAGTAATTCAGACATCACTTAAACCATCCAAATAAAAGTGAATGCTGTGTCTATCAATGTTAACGTCTTCAAGTTATTAAAGTGTTCTAAATAGTTGGACTATCTTTAACATATATTTATACTGACTCAATAAATTAAAACGGTGCATATGTCTCAATTTTATTCATCACAGATGTGAAGCAGAGAAATTCCAAAAGATCCAAGAAATCAGGTATTAATCATTTAGGAAAAAATTGTCTATAAAAATAAATAAAATAATGATGCCAGAGAATAAGGCAATCTAATTGAATAATGCCTGTCATTCATTGAAAGGGAAAAGCAAATTTTATATGACTTGACATGGATAAACTGAAAGTGCATTGTTTTTCTAAAACGTGTCCAGGACATGATGGAAAATCTGTCAAGACTTATCATACTCTCTCACAAATACTTACACCTGCTGATTCATGCAGGAATAAATACACATCATCATACACATGGAAACCACTGTTTAAATCTCTTCCTCTATAAATTGCATGTTTTAGGAAAGGAAAAATTGCTGAGGACATGGCTCTGTATATTGTGGTAGATTCATAATTTCAGATATCCAAATCGGTGGGCATTGGTTAAATACAGACTTCATTCATAGAGACAAGGAAAATGACCATTTCTCAGATAAATTTCAGATCTAATTCACAGAGTTGTAAAGCAAAATTAACTGGTAAAGAAAGATAATATGAAAATATTAATCAAAATTATGACAAGATACTAGATATGAGCCAGAAAGAAAAAAAAATTAGGGATTTCCCAAGACATTCCTGTTTAATAGAAAATACCTGTGTTCTAAGATAATTGACAAAATTACCTTAATATATTAATAGCCAGGAGATTAAAATAAAATGAAAGTGTGTAATTGCAGTGTTTGTGTGTATTTAGCAAGAAAAACTCAGTTATTAAATAAGAGAATGAAGCAGTGTGGGTGTATATCTTAATTGAAGAAACTATTTTCTTTTTTTTTTTGGTACCAGGGATTGAACTCGGGTCCTTGCACTTGCAAGGCAGGCACTGGAACCACTGAGCTAAATCCCCGGCCCCAAGAAACTATTTTCTTATAAGGAAGGATAGAAAAATGAAGTCTATCCTTGCCAAGATACAAGTTTGAAGGTCTCAAGATATTGACAATAAAAGGAAGCTGGCATCATTTGTGAAGATGATATAGACTACTTAAAGATTAAAATGGATGGCTATTCCATATTCACTCCCAAAAATTCTAGAGAGATTACTTATACATGTAATACAAGAAGAAATGTTTCAGATGCCAGAGAAAGTAGTATTGTCACTTGGATCAATAAGGAAAAATTAGTGGTCAAGTTGAAATGATGGAAGCCCATGAATATAACTTGCCATTCTGATGTTCATGATCACTTTGAGAAAAGGTAATAATTAGAATCTGAGAAGGTTAAGGGATTCAATTAGCAATTTAGTTCACGCTTTTAGAAAACAGAAAAAGCTAAGATTCTTATACAGTGAGACAGCTCAATCAGAAACTATTGAAATAGGGTCCTTTGAAAATCAAAATTGAAATGTTACAACCATAAATGTTCTGGAAAAGGAAAAAAAAATTGAAAAACATCTTATAAATATAGCTGCATGTGGAGCAGTCAAAAGAAAAAAAGGTTTTTAAAGGACATTATAAAAAGTAGAAAATAAAGAATAGTGCTAAGAAATGTTTCTTTCCTTGCTTTCAGATTTTATCATTGGCATGAAACCTTGAGACTAATGCAAAGAAAACTAAATTTTAAAATATAACTTTATACTGCCCATCTATTTATATGTAAAATGTCCCTCTATCCATGTCCTCAAGAATAGCAACCAGCCTTTGTCATAACACAGGAGTTGCTTTTTGAGCACTGCCTCCATGAGTTCAGCAGTAGCCTGGAGGGCCCACACCACTCAGCCACTTGCTGTGGAGATACCAGGAAAACCTCTGCTTCTGTAATGGAGAGAGATCAGTCATTGTGATGTGATGGATGTTCACTCTAATATATTCACTAAGTTGTACAAATCCATAATTTAGACCTCTGATGTAATACTTTTTACTATCAATAGGCATCTTTTCATTAAATAACAAAGAGATTATATCCTCAGCTTTTACAAAAGTTGCATACAGTAAATAATTCTATGAAGAAATATTATTTACATCATGTTGTGAGCTGGATGAAGGTGGTGGGGGCAGGAGGCCAGGGTGGGCAACACAGAACCCATCGTAAGGGAAAAAAAAAATCATTGTAATTTTACGCATTCATATAATATATTTTTTCTAGCACATAAAAATACATTTTAAAATAAGCTAGTGTAATGTTTTCCCTTAACTACCAAGATAATTGGATAAAAATTTTCACTTCTTTTTTGCTTTCCATATTAATGAGGTTCAGAATTAAGAATAGTATTCAGAATAAGCATCTATAAGGACAACCTAACACTTATCTTAAGAAGCTCTTTTACATTTTAATTATTCTCACAGTAAGGACTAAATAGGGAAATGATAGGTCCTATTCCCTAGGACACTTGCTATCCTGAATTAAGGTCAAGGTTGATATTAGGCACCAGAAAGAAAATAGGAAACCGTGAAATTCCACTTTTGTTTTGTTTCCCCCGTAACAAAGAACAAAATTCAGTCAAGAGAGGATGGGAAACACCTTATTTATTAACTATTCTAAACAAGTTTCTGTGTTCAAGTGAAATGCTTTCCAGAGTTGTGGGAAATTTTATAATAGAAGATGATCAAGCCCAGCTAAGATGCTAAAAACTACAAAGGGTCATAAATCTGATTTTTCCTAGCATAGAGGACATATTATGATAATGATCTCAAGCACAATATTTATTTTTCAGTTATTCACCTCAGTAGAATTTTTTGAGACTGGGTGATCACTAGGGCCTATTATGAACAGTATGAAATAACAGCACTGCCCTTGAAGTCAGGTAAACCTTGGTTTAATCCTGACTGTTTATTAATGATGTTGGGGGAAATTGTCCTGGCTGAAAGTTAGGACATAGTAAGCCTTACTTATGCCACACTAATATTATTTGCTTTTTTGATGTGGTTGTGGTTCATTCTACACATCTCTGGATTTTCAGAGTTATTAGATAAAAAAGGATCATAGTTTGGCATAAAGATTATTTTAAAGTGAAAACATTTGCACTACAGAGGATGAAAAAGGAGTCATGTGTGAAATTTTCTTAACTGACTAAAGCAGAGTGTCCTCAAACTCTAGCTGCCATTAACCCAGTCCACAGAAGTGTCCTGTGAATTCAACTGCCTGAGACAGACCACCTGTTCTCATTAACATAAAAAACCTCTGACAAACCTTCCCATTGAAGTCCTAAAAAATCAAACAAACAAAACCTCAAAGCTCATTTTTAATATCATATGAAACTTTATTTCTAACTGTACAGCCAATTACTATTATCCCATGTATTCATATACATGTATAAATAAAAATTGTCTTTTCTCCTGCTAATCTGACTATTGTCCATTTACTCAAGGTCTCTGGCCATTTGCAGCCAAGATAGTAGTGGAAAGTTTTCCTCCTAACAGATTGATTCTGCAGGCAAATATATCCGGGTTTTAATAGGTAATTATGTGAAAACTCTGATAATAGATGAGCTGTTAGAGTCCACCTATTGAATGGATTCTTTATCTCTTGAATAGGCAATGCTTTTTGATTCTGCTTCCTACTAGTTACCTGGGGAATATTTTTAAAATCTCCATCCAAATTATACAATTGAGGTTAAGAATCACTGCCTATAAGAAATTTCTAATTGGATCTTTGTTCTTTTGTGGCTTTCCCTAGCCTTGTCTTTCTCAAAGTTGTGCTTATATCTTTTTATTTTCACTTTTATTTCTTTTTTCTATTTTTCATCCTATGTGAGAACCACTAAAAAAAAATCAATTAAAATTGTAGATGAAAGTCTTAAACATAGGGTCAGACTAACATGATAAAAGAAAAACAGGAGCAAGCGAAGGTCAAATTCTGAACATAGTTTAAAAATGAAAAGACTATAATGACTGCAAATGTAGAACACAGTGAGTGGTAAGACCCTTAAAACTTAAGCTTTTTTGTTTGCCTTCTACCCTTTCTCTTTCCCTTTTTACTTTGTTCTATTTTTTAGCATCAATTATAACGAATCTTTGTGTTTATCATCTCCCGTTCACAATACTGAGAGCTTTCTATGCGTTACATCAGTAAAGCCAACATCACAAACAACCAATATAAGGCCACTTTATAGCCAAAGAATTCCTCTGAGACATCAAGTGGCTTGGGAAAATTTCAGGGCCCTGGAGAGTTGAGGTTTGACAGCAGATCCTGTGAGCCAAGTCACTTTCCCACAGCACCTGTAGGTAGTGGGCTTATACTGGGTGGAGTCTAGAGATGCTGAGACCTGAATTCTCATTCACACAGGATGGTCCTACTGGGGGTGTGGTGCTTGCTTTCCTCCCCTTTCCACCTACCATATCATCCTCAGAGTGAAAAATCTTGGGCAGGGCTGTAAACCTACAGCCTTATCATTTCATGGGTAAGCATTTAGGAAAACAATTTCTAACACGGGGTTAGGAAATGATAAAAATGAGAATCAGTGCTCTAGAACAAAAGATCTAATAGCTTCATTATACTTTTCTGGTTAGCCAATATCCTCCAGAAAAATTATGTTTTCAGTGCAGTGTAATGCATACTGGTGAACTGGAGAGATGTTTATCAGCATAGTGCAGCAACCTGAAATTTTTAAATGGGTTAGATGAAAAGAAACACTAAGAAATGGAAATAGTGACATTGTTCTCCTTTGGCTCCAAGATTATCTGAGAAATACAAATGGTTTTATGATATATTTAGCTGATTGTTAAGAGAAAAATGTTCTCATAACATTTTTAAAGATGATCTTATATTTAGTATAATTTTTCTCCACAGAATAGCAGGAAATAAATCAAGAAGGTGTAAGAAGATGCTGAGGGGTGAAGTGATTTGTCCCGGGTCCTCTGGCCAAGTCAATACCACAGGCCGAGTGAGCGGCCAGCGTGTTACTCACAGTCCTCTGCTCTTGCATTTATCAGGGCCACAGTGTCTCCCATTCAGAGCCCTGACAGTTCTGAAACCCATAAAAATGGCAGGCAGATGTGCTTTAAGATAGATTAGATAATGTAATAAACAAAAATTAACAGGTGGTTTCAGATAAATATACCCTTCACCCACTGAAGGCCTATGTGGCTTATCAATCCTCGTGTTTCCCAGGGGCAAAAACAGGACAGCGAAATCAATAACATGCAATAGTCCATTTGAAGTTATAAATATTCTGTTCAGTTGAGATACTTGACATATTCAAAAACATCTTACTGTGGCTGTGGCATTTTTGTAAACAGTCAAGAGCCAGAAATAATTTAATCGTGTAAATAATATATGAGGTTCTTGCCTTAATTGGCAATTTCATAGACAGGCGCTCAGTGAATGATAAGCATCTGTGAAAACAGAAATAGAGTTTCTCACATCTTTGAATTATGTACACACTGCTGCTGGTGAGAAAGCTTTAGGACTCCTACCCTGCTATGTCTCTTACCACAGTCCTAGTTTCTGCTTCACTTCATAGCACTTACCCCCACTAACACTACATTATGTTACATTTGTTTATTGTCTATTTCCTCCCGCTGGAACTATATTTCTCTGTAGGGGCACATCTGCCATTCAAGGACATTTGGCACTGCATGGGGACAGTTTTTTGAGTGGTAGTAGTATGTTGGGCAGAGGCCAGGGATGTAGCTAAACATCCTACATTGCACAGGACAACCCATTCAACAAGGAACTATCTGGCTCGAATTGTCAATAATGCCAAGCTTGAGAAACCCTGCTTTACAATGTAAGATTTGTGAAAACAGAGACTACCTCTTTTGCTGAATAAGTATTTACCACATGAATAAACAGAAGTATGAATGAATGAGTGAATGAATGGTACCAGTGTCAAAGCACAAAGAAGGCAGAGGGTCAAAAGCTGTGAAGAGAGGGCAGATGGGAAGAGTAGAAAAAGTCTTAGAGGAAAAAAAACAAAATTGAAATTTTCACTATTGTCTCTAATCAGAAAAACTAAAAATGGTTAAAATTTGGCACTTGAGAATACATTTGACATAATTTTAAATTAGTTCTAAAAATAATGTAAAAGGAAGATTTTAATAGAATGCAAATATGTACATAAAGTATAAATGATATTGTTTTTACCTATAAATCTGTGATAATGTTCTAATTCTTACTTGTAAGAATTTGATTTCAAATTATACATAAGGAAAGTTATGTATTAAAAAAAAACAAGATGTAAATCTTAATCTCTATCTTCTTTGACCTGATATTTGTGAGTAATCAATAATTAATTTGCCTCAAGGGCTCATTTACTTATTCCATTCTAAATATTCTGTTAACATTAGAAAATTTTCCTAATTTTAATCAATTCTGATGTGGATTGATTTTCCTCACCTTTTGCTTTCACAGTGCATCATCTATCAGCCTTTCCATGTACCCAAAGTAGAGCTCAAGCCTATGAGAAAGTTTTGCTGACAAACACAAAAATCAACATAGAAGTACCAGAGTTGTGATTCTTACTAAAACATAACCTAAACCTAGAGATCAAATGTGGTCATAATTTTGGTACATTTTCACCAAAGTTTTTTTTTTTCCTAGACCCTGATATTTTTGAGATACTGAATAAGTGTTTCCACATTGAGGACAATAGGAACAAAGTATAACTGAGGCTTCCTGCAGCACCTCACTTCCTCTCTGCATTAAAAACTGAGTGCCATTTCATCAGATCATATGTTTCTGCATTAGTTATTTTTATATTCTCCTACCTAGTAGATACTACCCATTCACAGTGAATAAGCCCACCCAGATTACTCATGTGGTCCTCTGTCACTGAAACTTCATACATCTAAAACTGAAGTCATCTTTCTTTAAAACTTTCTCCTTAATTTTCACTCTTGGCAAATAATGCACTAGAACATATCTGATCAAACTACAAACTTAGCAATTATTCTTGACTCATTCCTATTATTTTTCTTATCAAGCCAATTTCTCATGATACTTCAGAACTCTGCACTCCCTTCTCCACAGAGACCAAACCACAGTCTCTAACTACAGTACCTTTCTTCCTCTTTGTCCTTCCTCACATCTATCCCACCTCCTGATCTTTTCCTATTTTAATCAAATTATTTTATTCTGGGACTTATTCCCATCAATGGTTTTTGCGTTATCCTTAGGGCAAAGTTCAAATTCTTTAATGTATCCTTCAACATCCTAAAGAATTGCTACAGCTTCTTTCTCCTATTATTTCAAGGATCTTTACCTCTGAGTTTCCAACAGTGGATAATTTTAGTGTGAAACTGACTAGGTTACAAGGTACCCAGATATTTGGTAAAAAAATTTTCTGGGAGTCTGTGAGGATGTTTCTAGGTTATATTAACAATTGAGTTGGTAGACTAAGAAGACTTTGTTCTCTAATACGTGGAAAAGATCTTATCCAGTCTGTTGAAGACCTAAACATTCTGCCTGATGCCTTGACCTGAGACATTGGTCTTTCCTGCTTAATGACTCAACTACAAACATTGGCTTTTCTTGGGTTTTAAAAAAGTCTACCAACCTTTGTACAAGAATTACAACTTCATTTCTCTTCAGTCTTTAGTTTGCCAGCTTCAGATCTTGAGATTTATCAGCCTCTATAATCTGGGAATCAGTCCTTACATGTTACTCCTCATTAAAGTTTTTGTTTTGAATCCTTACTAATAGAAATTTTGATACCACAAGTGTGATGCTGTTATAACATATGGAAAATGCTTTGAATTCAATAGTGGATGAAGGGTGGGAAATTTTGTGGTGCATACTAGTGTAATAGGAATTAATGAGTGAGGAGTTAGGATTCTATTAATCTGTCAGGACGGCAGCCATAAAATGGACTCTCAAAGCCCAAAAAGAAGTTTGCTGAATCAAGACCTACCAGGGAATTTACAAAAACATCTGGCAGGTACCCTTCACCTGTCTGGTACCTCCGCACAGTATGGTCAGGTAGGTTATTGATTCAAGAGTGCAAGGCCCCTGCATGGACACTGCATGAAAACTACACAGATTAGACTCTAAAATATATGTAATCTCTTACAGGGTAAAGCTGATATTTTTTATATAATGGCTTGAGCTCCCTTCTAAATTTTTTTAAAACCCCTAGACAAATAACTCAGAACCAACCCCCTCCAGGATAGTGGGAGCATTACTTTCTTGTCTTTGTATATTTTACTTTCTTTGTTTTATATCTTTTAAATAAATTTGCTTATACCCTACCTCTTCTGTCTGAAGTTTCATTCTTTGTCCCTGGTATCTCATAAGTAACACAAATGTTAAGGGTAATTCTGTAGAAGCCACATAAATAAGGACATTACTAAAAACTGGAAAAATCATGATTATTATTATAGAATGGCAAAGAATTTGGCTGAACTGTGTTTTGGGGTTTTATGGAGGGCTGAGTTCATGAAAGACAAAACTAGATATTCAGATGAGTTTTTAACCAAAGTATTGAAAGAACAAGTAACTAATTATAAAACTAACTATAAAATGGGAAAGGAGAGATATAAATTAAAGAAGGAAATTGTTAAGGAAAAAGGAATCAGAACTTAAAGATTTGTAAAATTCTTGTTTTTTATATAGCAAAAAAGAGAAGGAAGGAAGGAAGGAAGGGAGGGAGGAAGGAAGGGAAAGAAAGCCTGTTGTGAAGAAACGTTAAAGTTGTGGCTAAACAACCACTTGATGAAGAGATCATGGGTAACACTCTTGGGCCTAATTAGCCATTGTAGTACATAGTAGGAGTAAAAATAGAAGTTTTCCAGCAATGATGCTGAGAGTTTGATGTTAAAGGAAAGAGTTTCAGACTTTCTGGATTCTATAAACCCAGACTACAAGATCGTTAGCTATAATCTATGTTATTCTTTAACTCAAACAGGGCCTGAACTGATGTAGCTATCAGGGATGCCTCCTGACTTTGGAAGGTGGGGCCATATCCTTGATTTTTAAAAAGCTAGAAGGCTTCCATTTGGAACTTTCATGCTAGGACTATCCTCTCACCATTGGCAGAGCTACAGGAGCAGGACCACTAGCAAAATGAATCCTGACGACAAGACACACAGCCAAAAAATATTTTAGAGTCTAAAATTTAACAGAATTTGCCTTGATAAAATTTTAGACTTGTTTAGGACTCATGACTCATTCTTTTGTTTCTTTTTCTCCCATTAAAAATATTTATCCATTACCCATTTCACTACTGAGTTTTGCAAGCACATAATTGTCTGTTTTTACCAGCTTATAAATGGAGAGGAGTTTTATTTAAGAAGAATCATTCCTTGTTTCTCATTAATTATCAAATTTAGATAATATTTAGATGAGACTCTGGATTTTATACTTTAGAGTTGATGCCAGAATGAGTTAATACTTTAGACATGCTTTTGTGGAGTGAATGTATTTTGCATTGAAAGATATGAATTTTGGGGTACAATGGGCAGAATACCATAGACTGAAATGTGTCCCCTCAAAATTTGTATGTTGAAGCCCCAGTATTCAGTGTGATATTATGTAAAGATGGGGCCTTTTGAAGGTAATTAGATTTATATGGAAGGCATGAGTTTTTTGGAAGCTCCTTGTGATGAGATTATTGCCTTTATAAAAAGAAATCCAAAAGGGCCAGGGATTTAGCTCAGTGGTTCCGCCATCTGCCTTACAAGTGGAAGGATCCAAGTTCGATCCTGGTACCAAAAAAAAAAAAAAGAAAGAAAGAAATCCGAGAGACCCTGCTTGCATTTTCCAAAGAAAACTATCTGTAAGCCAAGAAGAATTTTAAAAAAGAAAAGAAAGAAAAGAAACAGAATGTGACCAGTATGATGGCACACACCTGTAATCCTAGCACTCAGGAAGCTGAGTCAGGAGGATCTCTATGAGTTCGAGGCCAAGCTGGGCAACATAGTGAGTTTGAGGCCTGAACTGCATAGTGAGAACCTGTCTCAAAAAAAAACCCCCAAAAAATAAATAAACAAAACAAACAAACAAAAACAGGATGGGGAGGTGAGGAGATAAAGAGGAAGAATCTGCAAAGGTCAATATAAGCAGAGCCTGGCTGACTTTGGTACAGGGAATATCGAAAGGATGAATAGCATTCAATGTTATGATTTGCTTAAACTTTTAAAACAATGACATAAGATGAATATTTGAATTTAGACATAATTCTTCCCAAAATACAAAAGTAAACAAACAAGTATTATGTTATAATAGGATGCCATTAAAAGAAAGTGAAAATAGAACCAGAATGGATTTGCAATTATTATATGTATATATATGTGCGTGTGTGTGTGTGTGTGTGTGTATGTGTGTGTGTGTAATTGGCAATTATATTGCCAATTACAGACACAAATAAAATTTTGGCCTTGGAAGAAACCTCAGAGAGCATTACTTTTATTGAACTTAAAAGAAAATGAACCAGGGAATAAAGGTATATATGTAGGTGTTGCTTTAATGCACAAAACAATCTTTTTAGCATCATTAAAATATGAGGGGAAAACAAGCATTTTCTCAATTGAACAGTAAAGAAATAAAAATGTAGGTAATCACTTAACACAATCTCCATAAAATGAGAGCTCCTAAAAATAAGTTACAGAAATATACCATTTCCCCTACTTTAATACAAACTGTGGAACTCTAACATTAATCAAACCTTTACATAGTTCTTCAAAAAATCTAAACAAGAGGTTAGTTTGTTTCATCCAAAAAACAAAGAAAATATACTAGCCCAAAGGAATAGATCAACTGATTAGACCATATGAAATGTTAAATTGAATGTCATATGAATAATCAAAATATAAAGCAATTATCACATTAGAAAAAAGTGTGTGTGTAACACAGACAAAAAATAATAGAAAAATACGTTATGTAATTTTAAAATTTTATACAAAGTAAAAAAAATAGTAAGAATAACAATATTTAATACACCATGTATCAGGGTTTCTATTTTTCATAATGTTCAAGATATGCCTCTCCCTACTTATCTGAAGATGATGCAATGAGTATTATTATTATTTTCTGGGTTCTTGATTTTCCTATCTTAGAAGAAACATTTGTAATTCAAAGGAAAATTATATGTTGTTTTTGATAGTATTGGCCATGGCAGACCTATGTGGTAATGTTTATTCATTTGTTGAGATTTTCATTCTAAAATTTATACTCTATTTCAGTGTACAGTCCTTGAAATAGCTCATGAGTTACATGATACTGTTTACTTTGTTTTCCCAATTATAATGAACTTGGGCAGAAACTGTGTAAACTATATTTTTACTCTTTCCTAAAGTTCTTAATACAAACAGACTTTGATCATAATCCCTTCTGTAGAAGCCATCAGAAAAGCAGAGAATAACTGAGGACAGGAATCTGGAATAAATAAAGGAATCAAAACAGTTCCTTGACAACCTGGTTAGGGTGGGAATCGTCCATTGATCAAAGAGTCACAATTTTGCTTTTAGTTTAAATACATTCCTTCCTAAAGATGAGTAACTCTCTTTACTGCTTGGATAATTTCTAAGACATGTTAGCTACTGGGACTAAAACTATAAAGGCACTTGAAGATCTGCTTGTACAGAAAGTTGAAGAAATATGAATAGTAATCAATCATCTATTTTACAGTTCAAAACGGTGATAAGATTTGATGACACTTTGAAGATGAACATTCAGGTAAATTGCAGTATGTGAGAAGCATAGTTTACTAACACTTCAGATCCAAGAAACTTATCCTTCTCTTTTTCTTTCGTCCTTTGTAATGTTAACTTCTCACTCTATTCTGTAAAACCCTGGTTGATCCTCTTTGCCTGCTTCTTTTTATCTGACTCTTACCCAGCTGTGGGCTGTTCTCTCTCCTGATCTGATTCTTGCTTCTTCCTCTCCTTTTATCTTTTTCCCTATTTCTCTCCTTACTCTCACTTGTTTCTTTTATCACTTCTGACTATATAAAAATGGGTTTAAAAAAGGAATGAAATGAAGGACGACTAGTATAAAAAATCAAGAGTTTAACATACTTTAATAATAATTATTTTATAACTTGTTGAGCAATAAAGTACACCTGTAAGTACTATTAATTTTCAACTTTAGTTGACCTTGCAGAGAGAACACAATTTAAAGACATAGGGAAAGGAAGAAAGTGGGAGTCAGGGAAGTAGGATCAAAAATGATGAAGATATGTTATATAAGTGTACCAGTTCCTCAAAATGAAGGTACATGTCATGGATTGCAAACATACACCAATACTTTTTTAAAAATTGAAGAAAAATCAGGCTTGGTGGCACATGTCTGTAATCCTGGGTATTCAGGAGGCTAAAGAGAAGGATCAATTACAAATTCAAAGCAAAATCAAGCCAACCAAACAAATGAACAAAACAAGTTCAAGGCCAGCTTGGGCAACTTGTTGAGATCCTGTCTCAAAGTAACAAAAACATAGAAAGGGCTTGGGATATATCTTAGTGAAGCTTGCACAAGTTCAAACTAGAATCACACATACACACACACGAAACTTACAAGGCAGCTCTCAGGCTGCTTAATAGCATAGGGAAGCTACAGGTTTTTCACATCCTGGCTACTTATAAGATAGGGATGGGACAGGTTTTACGGATTCTTATTTTATATATCATTCTCATAGATACATATATGTATAGCTATGCTTTAACATATGACTTTTAATTTTTTGAAGTCCATTGTTGATTTATTCTATGCTTTAGGTGCCACAAGCTCTCAACTGACCTTCATTGCCTCTGATTTCAACAGGATATGGTGAATCAGCAAATCTGGATTCTGCAGAAGTAAACTGTGTTTTCTCTAACAAAATAAAAAATAAGCTAATAAAAGACTGCCTAGTTTATTCTTGAATAATATTATGAAAACCTCTAAATAATATTTCATTTATTGAAATTTATAGGTCAAATTAACCTAAGGCCATTTAAAAATAACATAAATAAATAAACATTGACTCAATAGTCAAGTAATTATAGTTCATATAATTTAGCAGTGTTTTTTAGTAGAATTATGATATAGATAACTCCTATCCTCTTCAATTTTTTTAGAATACCATTATTATCAAAAGTAAAAGGGCTAAAATGTTTAAATGTTCTATTCTGAACAAATGTTAGATAAACCCATTTTCACAATATGGAAACAAGACAAACTCTCACATCAAAAACCATGCTCCAATGATTGCTCTTTTATGCACAAGAATGAAAAGTATCAGTATTTCTCTTTCTGTGTGTGTGTGTGTGTGTGTGTGTGTGTGTGTGTGGTGTCTCCCCTCAGTCTATTTTAGTGATTGGCAATCCTACTGCAGTTCACAAAATAAAACTCCCAAGTATATCACTTTGGCATGCTAAATATTTTGAACTGAAGGATACGGTAAGGCCTCATGCATAAGAAAAGTCTCTCTTACCCTACTGTCTCCCTCTTTCCTCCACCTTAAATTAGTCAGAAAGAAGACTTTCTCTTCCTAAGGAAAGTCTTAGAATCCTTGCCCCAAAGCAAGCCATGAAACGGAGAAGGGTTACTTTCTCCTTTCTCCCTTGAAAGCCCCCATCACAGAGGGGTCCTCCCCATATCCAGAAGGAAGGATGCTACAGACACCAAGAAGCATCCGGGGCACACAGAACTTGACAGTTTTCCCTCCTCAGCATATTACCTTAAGATAACATGCTCTGGTTCAATAACTTTTCCCCAAGGTTGTCTGTTCCTTGTCAAACCTGAGGTTAAAAATAGATATCTTCCCTGCATCTTTGGGTCTTTCTTTCAGAAGCCTACTTTATCAAATAAAACTTTGACTAAATAAGTTTGCTATACTTTTCTTGTTTTGAACCTATCTTTTGTTATAGGACGGTTAGCCATGGCCTGTAGGAGGAGAAAGTTGCATCTTGTTTTTTTCCCTACAAGTCAATAGTTCAGAATCTGACAATTCTTTGGAATAATAATCAAGTAATATCCCAGTTAGTGACTAAAGAGTTTTATTAAGGAAAAATGGAGTATGTCTATAAAAGATTTCAAAACAAAATTTATTATCATATGCAATATCCAATCTACTTAATAAGTAACCATATATCCTACAATTTCATAATTAGTATTTTCTGTAATACTCCATGGAACAATTAGCTAAGGAATTTCAACTATTTCAAAGTAGTAAAATCAATGTCTAAGAAAGGCTGGTAAGTCTGAGAGAGTATATGTCTACATATGCAAGTGAAAGTAGATGAATAGATACATACAGATTGATAGAAAAATTTTAAAGGCGGGACAAACATACTTCTCTAATTAAATGCATCATCATGGATGCTGATCCATGTTAGCGATGCTAAATGGTTTCTACTTTAATGAGCCATTTTAAATGAAATAGTTGCCTGCAATTAGACATCTGCAATACAAGGAAAGCAAGCCATCTCTGTAGTCTGGCTGCCAGAATTACAGTGCTTTCCTCAGCAGGACAATAAAGAGAAAGGATAATTGTAATTATAACATATACATCTTTAGTGCTCTGTGGTTGGAAGAGTATGTAAAACAAGGCTTTTTAATATATTTGATTGCTCACTGCTAATAAAGGGTTGTCAAAAAGAATTGCTTTTAATGCAACCATATTCTATTAATAGTATAACCAGCCAAAAGTCACAAGATACCTATTTCAACCCAGGAACTTTCATAGTAAGAAGTACTAAAGGACTCTAACTTTTTATAGGGATCAGCTGTTTGTCTGGGGTAACGAACTCGAGTCAGACAGGTTATTTTTACAATGTTCCTGATTTAAAGGCAAGTTAAACTTCCCTTAAAATATTTGGATAAATGTGAATAGAGTTAAATTTGTCAAACACAAATTAATCGGTCAGGCCAATATGTTCACTTCACTGAATGATTACTGTACATATTGTTATCCTGAAGTTATCAGTGAGGAAATTTAGGGCCAATGAAATAGGAACTTCACCAAGGATGGACAGCAGCTACATATCAGTGGTGGTCAAATTTAAATCCAAGTCAGATTTTCCTTGAAGTCCATGCTCTCACTCACTATGTTAATTAATTAACTTAGTATCACTTGCTCTTCTAAAAAATGATATCATGGTGTCACAATTGTGGATGTACAATTTGGCTGTGATTCCACTGTGTAACTTGGGTAAGTTGTTTTACCTCTCTGAGCATTATTTGCCTCATGTATCAATTGGAAAGGAAAACATTTACCATGCTGTGTTCTTTTTATTATTAAATAGATACCTTCTGTATCTACCACATAGTACACACTCAGTGGTCTCATCTGTTACTGTTATTTAGTTGATGAGAGTTACTGACTCTAATTATTTAATTTTTAAACTTACCATCTCTGTGACAAGTTAATAATATTAATTTGAAATATCTTTATTAGGCTTTCAAATAAGACATTTCTTATTACTTCAATGACATAATTTAATGAAGTTATTTTTTAAACCAATTTCTTCCTCATTTGGGCAAGTATCATTTGGCAAATTATTTTTAACCATTTGCACATGGTCTTTTATGTACTTCATATATATGTGTGGTTATTCGATCACTTCTGTACTAAATGTTAGTTTGTGTAGAGCTCTTACCTGTAATAAACACTCGCACACTTTCGTATATAGACACACATATGCCTCCTGTACACACAGCTCCGTAACTCCACTCTGTATGTTGAAGCCTTCGTTACTTACAAGCCTCATCTCCTCCACCCCCAGTCCCTTTACTTCTCACTTCATGTTTTCTCTTCTCTACCATTGTGTATTTTGTATTCTGTGCATAGCTTGATGGAAGTAGACTGGGCCCTCATTATAGTAGAGCCACAAGGAAAACATCTGAAAATTTCAAATGACTCTACTGTTCTCCCAGGAAAACTAGAAACCAGACAGAAAAATCATTAAAAGATAAAAAGAATTGAAAAAGAGTATGCAACAAGTGATGTGCCAATCACGTATCTGCCTGGTGAGCGGAACCAGCCAAATGATGGGAAACCTGGCCAGTAGCACATGAAGGCAAAGCCTGGCTATTATCATAGAATTGTTGCAGGCATAGGGTCTGCATGAGTTTTTATGCATTCCAAGACTGTGGTATATGCCTGTGAGAGGGCTTTATTCTTTAAAGAACATGCTCATATCAAATACACTTGCCTTTGCTACTAGCTCTGGTTATTCAGGATAGTATTACTTCAGACAAGAGTTAATATTGATTTTCCTCAGAATTTTTCCCCTAGAGAAGGGCCTGTTTTCTTTGTATCAAAATGAAGAGCATAAAAATCAAATTTAACTGTTGTTAAATATCCATGTTGTTAAATATGCATAGTTAGGGAAATTAATAAATTCACTTTTTAAATATAGCTTAGTTCCTGATGTTTAATATTTAAATAATTGCATATATAATACAAGGAACTGATAAAAATATCTAAATTTTACCACACACAGATATTTAGTCTGAGAAATACAAAATATCAAGTAGAAAAAAGTAAAGAGAAAAATACGGTTTGTTTCAAATATTGCTAAAAATATCTATGATACTTTGAGCAGATATTAAGTTTATGTGTAAGTTAAGTGGGTAAAACCCATAATAACTTTAATATATAATATTGAAAATATATTGCTTTGCTTTTGTAACATAGTTAATATGTTTTGAAGATACTATAAAAAATAAAATCCCCAGGTTCACTGGTGCACTTGTGTAATCTTACCACTTGGGAAGCTGAGACAGGAGGATTTCTGAGAGTTTAAGGTTAAGTTCCAATACATAGTGAGTTCAAGGTCAGTCTGAAGTTATAGCAAGAGTCTGTCTCAAATAAAATTAATGAATAAGAATCTGCTTTTTCAACTTTTAATAAAACTTTGCTACCATTCAGAAATTAATGAATTCATTAATTAATTTTTGGACTGGGGATATGGTCAGTAGTAAAGCACTTGTTCAGAATGTGTGGTTCTGAACACCTTGTACCACAAAAATACCTACATAAATGATGAAAAAATTAAAATTATTAAGAAATTCAAGTTTTCAAAACACAAATTCATTATTTTTATCCATATTTTTCAGGCTGTAACACATACAAAAACATGAAATCTAACCAAGCAGAAGATAGTTGTGTATAAAAAACACCAAAAAAAACCCATATAGCACTCACAAAATGTTACACTTTTTATCTACATTATTCATATATGCAATCATTATGTAGTATTATTGACAAAAATCACTTTGGATATATCATTTAATTTCTTCCTGTGTAATCCCATGTCTTTATTTGCATCTATTCCAATCATTAATCATGGATTTAGTTCATATCAAATGAAGCTATTATAAATGTTTGAGATCCTTGCCATAGCACCTGATTCTTATTTGTATGCATATCTGAATTACAAGTTTATTTTCAAAACAAAGCTATATGGAATTCGTGAAGGCATTGTATATTCAAATTTTCTTTAAGCATTTAAAAAACACACCATTTAGATTATTGATTCATTTTAGGATGTTTCATTAACTTCTGGAAAATCACCACTATAATATTCTGAATCAACAGACAGTATCTTTGCACTAGTAAGTCTTGATTTTTCTATTAAACTTGGAGGCTAACCAAGCATAGCCAGTTTTAATGAGGATTACATATTTTCTCTGGACACTATTTGCATAAGGGGTTATTTAATACATGAGGATTATTCTTCAAATCCTTCTGTGAGAAGAAAATAGCAATAATTATTTAAGCCCTACATCCTACTGTTTCTATATGACCATTTTCCTTTTTTATGAGGTTGGAAAAAAACCCTGAAAAATCCAATGGTTGTATTTAAAATTAACTGGTTGAGCTGAAAAATTTATTAGTTGAATTTACCCAAAAGCATTGTTACAAATTAACCGCTGAGAAAACTGGGGGGGTTTTTTGTACCGTTTTTTTTTTTTTTTTTTTTTGGTACCGGGGATCAAACTCGGGTCCTTGCACTTGCAAGGCAGGCAGCGGAACCACTGAGCTAAATCCCCGGCCGAAAACTGGTTTTATAATCAATCATTATAGAATTTACATTATGAAAGGGGAAAGCAGAAATATTTTAAAAATAAATAGAACATATATTAATTTTTCTTAGGTTGAACAATTGTACAGGCAGGCAAAATATATCATGTAAAAATATCTAAGTCAAATCTGTCTTTAGACTGTCAGTGACAGGTGCAAAATGATGTTCTCTCAAATTATCTCTAAAAATATAGGAACCTACAAATATTAAAGATTAAAATTGTATATTTAAGAAATAATGGCATAACTAAGTAAAAATGTATTAGTCATCAAGTCATTCTTATGCTACCTGTACAGCAATATAAAAATGTTACCTCTTTTCTTAGATGATTTACTGATGAACATAAAATAAAAAATAAAAATGCCTCTTTTACAGAAATAAGTGAAAACTACTGAAAGTGTCTATTGTCCCAAGATGTATGGCAAGTCAAATAGTTATCATTTCCTAAGATATGTCTTCAACAATAATACAATATCTTTTCCTATTATAAGGCAATGTCTGTTCAGATTCAGTAAAGGTGATTGAGAGAAAATATTTCAGAAATTGTAAGAGTGATGATTCCAGATTTAACATTTGTAGAATTCTACAGAACTAAAATCACGCAGCCTTCAAAATACGCTCCATTTGACTACTCAAATGTTCTTCCTAATGGAATTGCTTTTAAAAAACCTATTTTTAGAAAAAGGTCTGACAAGGAAGCAATACAATCAAGAACTGTGGAAATTCACTTTGAAGGACAAAACATTGTTGCATTTCAGAAAAGCTACTTAATATATGAGTGATTGTTACCTGTAGAAAGCCAGGAGCCTGGATCACTGTCTCAGAGTACCTACTGGACTGATTTCACAGAGCAAAGTGAAAAATAAGTGGAAGTTAATGCACCACAAAGTGGAAAAATAGCAGAGATACTAACAATATGAGCAATAAAAGAAAACAGACTCACAAAAGCTTGTCCAGTTTTCAGAAATCCCTTAGTGAGATATTGATAGGATAAGCAAATTTTGAACAGTGGAGAGAAGGGAGAATTGCTTATTATCTCAGCACACAAACCTCTCACTTTTCAGAGCTCTTTTACTAATTGTCTTTATCATTCATCCTCTCATTCAATTACATATCTTTTAACCATTTAAAATATTTATCCTCTTCCCAATTAGGAACTAATTTCTAAATACAGAACTGTGTCTTGGTCATCTCTCATTAATGTCTCCTCAGCTAGCCGTATACTCCCATTCACATGTTATGTACCCTATAAACCCATTCTGAATTGTGAAAAAGACAATACCTAAGACAATGATGACCACAGTAATTGTTATTAAAACTGAGACATATCTGAGACTTGATGAAGGTACTACTATTACATCATGACAACCAAGACTGCTTGGGAGAAACAGAATGTTTCACACAAAGGAAAATGTGGCCATTCAACAATTTTACCCAGGGTCGATATAACGACAGTGCAAATAGAACAATAGCTATTGACTTGGTTGCAGGATACAGATCCTGTAGTTTTCTTATTTATAAGGAAATCTTCCACACCCTCTTCAACTGCAGTGAGAATAGAATCTTTCAATAGTAGGAAAGTTTTCTCTACTGAATTCCGTCTATAAATGTATTAAAACATTACATTCATTTTGCTACACCTAAAGTTTATTAAACATTAAATAATGCTAGAAAACCGGGTAAGCCATTCCAGTTGTTCCAGGCTTGACACTGGCTCAGCCCTGGTGTTTCCAAAAAAGATCAACATAATGTGCATGTGCTTTTGTACCAGACATGGCCACAGTCTGCGTGACTGCTGGGAGTTCCTCCCAAACATGTGAATCTAAAACATCTGGTGGAACTAAAATGTTAATTCAACAGAAAATAAACAAATTTTTACTTTTAAAAAACAAAGGTTATATTGAGACAATACCTCACAGGACCGGGCCCTTCTTAACCAGCTGTCTTCCTTCTAATCTATGTAAATTTCTGCAGTGGCTATCTTATGTAAATAACACAATAAAAATTTATTATACATAGTTTCTATTAAACTTTAAAGAAAACGTGAAAAAAAAAAAAGAAGATGGAGAAAAAGGAAGTAGGGAGAAGTTCCTATAATTCCCCAAATTACATATTCCATGGTTTCAAAAATATTTCAATATATATGCTAATCAGTTTCATTTATACTGCTAGGTCCTCTTAGTTCATTGAAAAGAAAGTTTTTTGCTATTATCTATTTGTTTCTTTTTTGTTAGAGTCTTTTTTTGTCTATGACTTGTACTCTATCATTTTGGCCATTCTTTTAAGATTATGGTACACAGTGTACTAACTAATATTATTCTTTAATTAATTTGTTATGAAATTTTGCTTTATTTTTTCTAGAAGTAAGAAGATTTAAAAAAATCATTTTGTTCATTAATATCTACTTGTATTACATTGAAATAAAGGAAAAAAGCAAAGGTTAAGTTGTGAATTGTTTTCAGTTAATTGTGACCACATCCTTAGGCAATTACAAATAAATGATACAGGTTTGAAAGGTAATTCAGAAAACACTTTTGGAGGATAATTCATAATATTATTTTTAAAATGAACATTCACTGATAATTAACTCACTTCTCTCCTGTTTTAAGCAAGTTGGTTTTGTCCTTTAATTTCACTATTAGCATCTGTTTTCAAATCATACCAATTATCTATGGTGTATTCAGAGTTTTGATTTTGGTTTTAAAGTCAACAATTTGCTTAAACGTGACACGTCAAATCAATTCTCACAATGTACAGTACAATTTGAGCAAAGAATTATTTTTAAAGGAATAATGTTGAGAAAGGAGAGATGGTAATTTTAGAAACTATTTCCGTTTTATCAATGTTTCAATGGTTATATAGTTACTTTTTTCTCTCTTTTTTCTTCCATCTTCCTCCTCCCCGCATCCCTCCACTTCTTGCTTTCTTTCTTTCCAGGGTATTTTTTTTGTAGCGGAAGCTGGCCTGGAAGTTGTGATCTTTCTGCCTCAATGTTCTGATTGCTGGGATTACAGGCAGGAGCCATCACAGACACATTTGTGACTCCATACAACACAAAACAAGAGAAAGATGGCAAAAAGACTTACAGGAAACAACTCTTAATCAATATACATTAAAATTGTCTATGAGAATTTTCCCCTTAATATTGCATCAGTTAGGAAGGGAGAAATTTAACTTCACTTATCCCTTTTAAATTACCCAACAGTGTAGTCATATTTTGAATTTATAAACCTATTATATAAGGGCTGATGAGTTTCTCACATTCTTTATTAGATTCCACTTACAATTTATTCACTTAGTCATTTTAGCTTTTAGATTTATCAGCAGTGAATAGAAGGGACTGTATCAATTGATCACTAAGATTTCTTTCAATCCTATAGTTGCAGGTTACTATAGTGTAGCATAAAATGTATCTACATCCATGGAGGGAGGCAGTTGTAAGATAATTCTAAGATAAATATATTTACAAGTTTCTAGTAACTGACCTATTCAAAAATATTGCTGGGTATTGTTGTAATCTACTCTTATTTTTGATATTTCTAAAATGATTATCTTCAGTGCTACAGTGGAAAACATTTTCATTTTGGCAATATGACTCATAGTTGAATTCAATGGTATCTAACAGAATGATAAACACTATCTTTTATATTTGTCTCTATACAAAAATTGTATATTTGCAATTTATGTAGATTTACATTCTGTAGAAGAATAGACTTGACTGGAAGGAGAAAGATAAGTGTTTAATATGAGCCATTTCCTAATGGTTGTGAAGAAGTTGCTTGCTATGTTTTGCATCTGAAGATGACTATACTGACCCAACATAGTAGTGCATATGCTTTGAGTTATTTTTTTTAAAGGTGATCATGGATTGAAGCTACCTATTCATCCTGGTTTTTTTTTTTTTTTTTTTTTTTTTTTACCTATTTCCAGGCATAACCACATAAAATCTCTGTAAGATGTGGTTTCTAAATATGATTCCTTTAAAATGGGCAGATGTATCCTTGCTAAGGGCTGGTACCTGAAGTGAGTTGGGAAGCAAAATGGCTGTTTCGTCCCACAAAAGTCGGTGCTGATAACGGGCTCTTGCATCGTGTCCATTTGCTCTCTCCTCCCAACTTTGGCGTCAGAAATTTAGTATCTGCTTCTGGTACCACCATCTCACTTATTTCTTGAGACAGGGAACTAGGGGCTTTCCTCCTTTTCACTATAAGAGCATGTCATGCCTTTGGTTTTCCACTTGATGAGCAACACCAGTTCCAATGCTAGCTTTTAAAATTGGCACCCATCTCTCTTTGCATATAGTACAAGTGCATTCTCTAGCTAAGAAAGAAGTAAAGTCCTACAAAATGAATTAAAAACAGAGTTTGAATAACTAGTTTTCTGCTTCTTTACAACTTTTATAAATTGCAAAGGTATGAGATATTTATTACATCTATTTACCTATTTGCATAAACAGCCTAGTGGGGAATAAAAATTGTGAAAGTTTGAAATACAGTCAGGTCGTGTACAGTGTCAAATGATACTTGGATCTGAAAGTCAAAGAAAGACAGAAAAATTAACAGTAATCAGAATTTTTCAATGTGACAATATAAAATCAAATGAAAGTTATTTTTATATGGACTAATAGATTTGGTAAATTTAGATTCTGGTCTTCTTCTGCCATAGATAAATAGTAAAGTCTTGAGATAGCCACTATTCTCTTCATATCATAATTTTCTCTGGAAAAGAAGAATATTTTACCCTTGAATTGTGTCACACTCTTTTAGTTCCATTTACACAGGAGACAGAGGCAAGAAGATCACAAATTTGAGGCCAATCTCAAAATAGTTTGTATTTTAATGGAGATATATTTCAATGGCAGGGCATTTGCCTATCATGCCCCGGTTTCAATCCCTAATACCTGCCCTCATCTTTCAGAAGTAGCTAAGTTGTGGGCATAAATACCAATAACTATGACTATGTTCAATCCACTTAAATGTATCACACTTAATTTAAAAATATTTAATAAAGTACAAACATTACTCCATTATTCACATAGATGAATTGAAAACACAATGGTGAATTCAAACAGTATTTCTAGAATTTACATACTGGTAGATATAACTTTGCGAAAAAAATCTGAAGGAAAAATGTGAGTGGAAATATTGAGTACCTTGAAAATTATACATCCCATAGGAATTCAGAAGTAATCTCTTTTAGACAAATAAAATATACTTATTATTCCATTCAAGATACTTTCACATTCTTCAAAAACACTTACGTCATCTTTCTTACAACTTTCTGAAGCAGTTCTGTAAGTCCTTTTTCATGAATGTCATTGTAAGTTGTGACAAAAAATACAATGAATGTTGCTGCTGAGTGCCATCCAATGGAAAGATAGGCTGATATAAAAATCACAGTGTGGCCTCATCAACCTTATTTGCTGTATCTTTGGCTTTTCCCAAATCAAAATGACCATGCAAGTGAAATGTTCTGAATTGATTCAGGACATTAAGACAACCACACCAGCTCAACTAAAGACATTCATAAAAGAGAACTTCCAGTACTGCTTTAGAAAGTGGCAAGAATGATTGAACAAGTGTATTTGAAACAAGGGAGAGTAATTTGAAGGAGACCGATTGCTTCATGTTTTTACTGTAATTTTTTTTAAAAAATTAAACATTCACTGTATTTTTCTGTCATAACTCGAATATTAACATTCAATAAATAAAAACAAGAAGCATCTTTCTTAAAATTATTTAAATTAAATCAATTCTATTTATTTTTAATTTAAAACAGTATTCTTTCTCTATCCCTCTGTCCTTCCTTTGTATTTTTTCTTCTGAAAAATAAATGTAAGAGCTCAGAAATATCAAAGCAATAGGAAAACAACTTGTGCTTCTTTGTGAAATGAAAATAAAGAGGAGAGTCACACCATGGTGGATGAAGTAGAAGAATTAATGATCTATTAAATAGGAAATTATCTGCTTTCATATTTTATTTTCCCATCATTTCATCCCTCCAGTGAGCCATTATCTGGTAGAAGAGGTTTTAGTCACTTCAAGTGCTGGCAGAAAACCTCCACACATTTAGTACAGCTATTCATACCATAATGTGCAATTACCTCCACACAAAAATTCCAACCAAAATATATGCTTTCCCAGTACAGCAATGCCATTAATGCATCTAACTGCCCACTGAACTCCATAAACTTAATGTTATTGTATTCTGGCCTCTAGAAGCTCATTATTTAATATGGGCCTATTTGGTGGTTCACAGTTATTTAATCTTCCCCTTTTCTCCTATTGGGTGTTAATCCCTTGGAGTAAGACATACATACATAAGTAAACACTATAAAGTCACACATTACCACTAGGTCATGTATACTGTTTGGGTAGCAGTGAAAGTATATTTTTACAACTTCTCTGCTCTGGCTGCTATAAAGTTAATGATGAGAGAATATGAAATCAAAACAGCAACCAATGGCCCTGGAGAGAATGAGCTGCTTGACACTTTTCCAAAACTGTTGCTATTTGATTGAGAAAATAATGTGCTAGGCAACAAATTAAAAATACTGAGGACAATTATGTAGTCATGAAAAGAAAACCCTTGCAGTATGCTGCATATTTCAGAAAAAATACATTTGTATGGCTTCTGTAGAACATATTCAAATTTAAAACACAAATTCATCTTGTTCTTGGGAAATATTGTGAGAAAATCTTGGATATGAGGGAGAAATGATTAAAATATGGAAGGAAATATATACTTATATGCATATTAGGTTTATAATATGCATGATTGGTAATTGTAGAAACTTTCACCATTTTTGTTCTTTTGAAATATGATTATCTTAGTAGATAAATTATATAAATAAATAATGATTTTATTTAGAAATGAAGATACCATAAGCCTTGGTTTGAGTATGGTATGGCTGAGTGTGCTTCCTAAAGTTTCTTGTGGTGTAAGCTTGATCTCCAGGGTGTCAGTGTCAAGGTGCTGGAAACTTAAGAGGCAGAGCTTTAGTGAAGTTGATTAGGTACTTGGGAGAGAATTCTCATGAACCCTGGATTAGCTGCTGTGAGAGGAATTCATAAAAAGAAGAGGTCTAACCCTTAAATTCCTCTTCCCATCTTGCATGCAATCTCTCCCCTGTTTCTATTGCTCTGCCACACTGTGATGCAGCCAGGAGCATCTTGCTGACCATGTTTCGTCCATCCAACCACCAGAATCATAACCCAAATAAACTTCTTTACTAGTACCCAACTTCTGACACCTCAGTGAACTACTATACTGTGGAAACCCTCTTTTGGTCAAAGATTATATGTCAGACTTCAGAGCAAATCTTCTAAGAAAAAACAAGAACAGGACAAATTCAAATTACCTCTTTGTGCCTCAGTGTCTTCCACTAATAGTAAAGGTGGTGAACTGTTTTAAGAGTAAAGTCTTGAACATACTGACATCATGGTCCTACAAGGATTTTATAGTCCCATCAAAAGGCATGGTCAGGAGAGCAGAGGATGACCATGTTTGAATGAAAAATGCACAATCACTTCCTGTTCTCTGGAAATGACCTTGTAGCTTGGAGGGTGTTGGCAGTACATATATTCAATTGCTCTTGGAATATTAGTATTCAGTAACAGTAAAAGGCTTTTTGCATCCAAATTAAGACCTGAATGGCCTTTTCCCTGATATGTGATATTTGTCACTATTTTCCATAGAAATGTTTGTGATAAAATGGTTTTTGTACTTTTATCATAATTGTGTACCTGATAGCTGTTTTCTTGTTATTTTATGGTATAAATATTACCCCAATATATTACAATCTTCTAGGAAATAGCAAATATAATTTATCTTTATTTTTCTTAAAGGGCAACTAGAGTGAGATGAGTGAACTTACCAATAGTGCATTTGAGCATTGCTGGAATACTCAATCACTACCAGTATGTAGTTATTTTTATTTCATTTTAATGAATAGAATACAAAAACAAATATTGTAGGTCTAAAAATTAATTTGGAATTATAGACAATATAACAATACTCTGTAAAACAACATGGGTGAGAGGGTAAATCCTTTATTAATAAACACGTTTTTCATCACTGAAAATAGTGTAAAAAATAGTTCTTTTTAGTTAGCTTATGTATGAGGTAGCTAACTAGGAAAAGGGTTTGAGAAAGAGTTGGGTAATCAGCAATATTGGTTAAGAATTAAAATAAGACAGTGAACTAGACTTTGAACCAAGGATGAACTTACTCAGGTAACATGGAATAAAACCCTCTGCCTACTAAAGGGAGTTTAAGGAACTTAAAATGCAAAATCACCAGCTTTTTCTCCAGTTCCCTTTAAATTCTGCATGCTGATGAACTGTGTTAGATGGCCTGCATTCCAACTGGACATTTCAAAACCACAGAGCCACCTGTGATAGATGGCTGCTAAACAATTGAGCAATCCCTGTGCTCTGCAGATCCAGGAGCTCAGGATCTGATGTAGGATCTGGATCTGATCATAGCTGTGGATCCAGGAGCCACTTGGCTACCCACTTGGGACTCTGGCTGAACACCTAGGAGCTATTCTTCTTATTATTTCCAATAAAAACTCTTTTAACCTCCTCCTTTTGGTTTGCAGCTTCTTTCTCTAATGTTGCGAGACCATGAGCTCAGTTTATACAGAATTAACTTTTTCAATACTAATTAATATAATTTAATATGGCATTATATGATTTATAGGAACCAGTCACTTATGAAATTGAGCAGCACTACTTAGGAGTGACTAAATGGCTTTCCCCAAATACACAGAATAAAATTACATATTTATAAATAGTGTGTTAAATACATAAAATTGAATTTTAGAGGATTATTACTGAGTTAATACATTATTATGAATCCTTGTTACTTTGGTTTCTATGACAAATTTTTAAAAGTTAATCAATTATTTTTATTCATTAAGTTTATTGGTACATTTTAAGTATACAGTGTGATGGTACTCATCATTGGGGATTTGTACTGTTACGTGATTTACATGATATATCTTGGTTCTTATTTTTTTCCCCTTCCCCTGCCCTCCCTTCAACCCCTCCATCCCTCCCTATTTACAAAGACTTTGTTTCCGTTTTTTCCTTTTCTCATATTTATTCCTTTCATTTTTTTCCTTCTGCAACCCCTTCCCCTTAACCTTCCTCTTCGCCTTCCCCTTCGGAACTCTTTTCCCTATTTCACATTATCTATTATACATTTTGATCCTCATTTACACTTTCAGTTTTTCAACCCGGAGAAACTATTTGATATTTACATATGTGTGTCCTATTTATTTCACTTAAGAGTATGGCCTCATTTCTCTTTAGTATCAAATATTGAAGAGCTGACTTTTTTTTTTTTTTTTTTTTTTTTGGTACTGGGGATCGAACTCGGGTCCTTGCACTTGTGCAGCAGGCAGCAAAACCACTGTCAAAAATTGAAGATAACATTCAAGCAATTGCTTTAGACCTATCATTAAGAAGCTAGTGTAAAAATTCTTGCTTCATCTGAATTTATTTATTCAGGAGATTTAAGAGATAAATAGATAGATAGATAGATAGATAGATAGATAGATAGATAGATAGATAGATAGATAGATTGTTGGGCATGCTGAAAAAAATCTTGAAATGAAAAACGTGATTTGGTCTTTCACCCTATGCTAGATCCCTCTCCCTTACTATCTGTCTCTCTCTTTCCTGTCTTTCCAGTGTGTCAACTCCTAGCATCTTTGGATAAACCTAAGGCTTCATACAATATAGCTGCAAGATTATTCATCCTCCTAATCGCTAATATTTTTTAAAACATAGTTTTCATAGTAATTAAAACAAATTAGTAAAAGAGAAAAGAGGAACAGAAAAAAATGAAAATTTGGGGGGGGCTGTTTGTAATAAATACTATTGGATTCAATTAAACAGCACAGGCAGGATTTAATGAAGAGGAAAGGTATACTATAAAGGTGTGCTATAATGGAGGAGGGCAAGAGACAGGGAAAGTCTTAGAAGTGATCAGGAAAATTTCACAGATGCAAAGAAGTCGGATACTAAAACAATAATTGTAGGCACTGGTTATTAACTTTTTATCATTTGTCAAATGTTTTAAAGATTTTGATCTTGTTTAAATTTTCAGCAACTTTGTCAATACTATACTTCTGTTTGTAGAAAAATTAAGAAAAAATGGTTAAAGAAAGATTTCTTATTGAATTCACTGACAACCAATGGAGACAGAGTATTTTATTAGATCCTTATGCATGTTGAATTTAATACTTACATCTTATGAAAGATGTAAAGTAAGCACAGTTATTCCCATTTTACAGTTAAAACATTGATATTTGAGAGTCAGTGGTTCCACTGCCTGCCTCACAAGTGCAAGGTCCTGAGTTTGATCCCCGGTACCAAAAAATAAATTTTTTTTTTTTAAAAATTGAGATTTGAAAAGGCTAAATTAATTTTGCAACCTGAGGAGATCTGACTTCTTTTCTTATGGCCTTTTCTTTACATCCTTTATTGCTTCCTTCATCTCTGCAGGAACCATTCTCCCCTTTCCATCAGCCTTCAAAAGCTTGTTGATTGCTCTCTAATTATAAATACTTGGAGAAAAGTGTGTAAATTGATATGCAAATGATCTTTTCCCCTTTGCAAATTAGCACTTTACTTCCATCTAATTAAGTAGCTTTGTGGAGGAAATGGATTTTTGAAAGAAGAATGGAAAGTGTTTGGATTTGTGTTCCTGATTTATCCAGCCTTGTCAATGAGCTATAGAAAAGGGAGTCATAAGTGAGAGCAAACAATGAAAGGAGAGAAGGAAGACAGGTTGGATGAGACAACAAGATTTAGGTAATGACTAACAAACTTTCATGGAGAAATGAACTATCTTTAAGCTTTTATTTTTCTGTAATGATAACACATTTTATAAAAAGTAAAATAAAACTTTAATAAGGAAAGTTCTGTTTCCTTTTATATTTGAGTGTAACACTGACCTTATATCTATAAGAAATGGTTATATTCAAGCTTAAATTGATTTTTTTTTGAGACAGGGACTCACTTTGTGATTCAGACTGACCTTGAACTCACTACTGTTAGGTATTTCAGAGCCCCCACAGAGCAAGCCCCCTCCTCTCCTTTCCCTTTACCTCACTCCGGCCACAAGGAACAGGGAACTTCCACATAGCTAAGGCCTGACCTCCCTTTGTTAGTGACTTTCTGCCTAGTTAAGGTCTTTCTGCCCCACTGGTTTCTTAGTCAGCTATTCCAGTGAGATAGGGGCTTCCTGAAAGCAGTTATTCCACCCCCCACCCCCCCCCGAAACCTATTGTTACATGCCCCAGCCCCGATCACCCACCCCACCAATGGCCTAGTGCTCTCCCACCTGCAAGATCCCTATATAAGCTTCCAGCTCAGCCCATACAGTTGCTGGTCGCCATTCTGTGAGTCAGCCCGACAGGCTGCAGACTGCCACCCCAATAAAGCTTGCTTGAAAGTCCGTGGGTGTGTGAGTGTGTGTGTGTGTGTGTGCCCCCCTTCTTCGGCGACCTTTCAACTACATGGTCCAGGCTGGCCTGGAACTCCTGATGAGTGCTTGGATTACAGGTGTGTTCCACCACATCCAGCTAAATTACTGTTTTTTTTAAATGTTCAGAATTGACAAGATATGCTTTTAATTGGGAAGAAATTGATCCTTTAAATATAAGAAACTTCCTTAGGAAGAGTCCTTTGTTGGAATGAAAATAGGCTAAACTTCTGCAAACATATATACACACAAACTAATTTAAGACAAACTATAATCACTATTTAGGATATCTTAAGGTTTAGGATGATTTCTTAAAGTAGGCTTATATGAACTGGAGTTAGAAATAAAGTATTAGGGGGTCATTTGCCTGGGTTCTACCACATTGGTTATTAAATATCAGTAGTTTACTTCAGCTTTCTTCCACCTTATTTCCTTGACTTGCAAAATGTACTGGTTACACTAGATCATAATTATTTTTATATAACAAAGGATTAATGAAGATCACATAAAAACTCTCACCTATCTTAGGTTTTAATGGGCAGTTGTTTGTACTTCTTTCCTTTTCTTATAATTAAAGGTGTTGGTTTGATATTGAAATCCATAGAGGTAAATCAGATTTAACTAATATGAACAGTACAGTTGACCCTACGGGGACACTCCCTTCCACTTACTAAGGGATCATTCCCTTCCGTCACCTAAACCTGGCTTCCAGGACCAATCCCCCAAACTTTGTCCTAAAACCTATTACATGAAGGCAGAGATGAAAAAAAAAAAAAAAAAAAAAAAACTCCTGAGCCTGTTCCCAAACCAAGATGTCTGTGTGCCAGACTCTCTGGCACAACCTATATTAATCTTCACTTGAGCTCATTGAAGGTGCATGCATATGGACTGCAGCTCATACATCCTATTATAACAGAGTGTATTATGGGAAAGGACATGCGCAGTAGACACAGCAAATGTGACTCAGCCCCCTGTTGATCATACTGTCAATCCCACTCTGGAAGATCCAATGGGAGCTGCCCTAGATTAGGCACAACATTATAAATTCTTAAACTCAATGCTTTCACTGCTTGTGCCATTTTCCTTTCACTGGTGTGAGCCCTCCTCATTCCAAGAATACTGTCGCCAGATTAAACTTTGTTGCTTTTCTGCTCACTGTCTGGTCCAATCCAATTCTTTGCTCATCCACACAGGAACCTAGGAACCCATCCAGGACCTCATCACTCACAATAACAACGCTACTAGTAGTTTCCTAACTAGTATATGTTCCGCCAATTTGGATAAACCAGTTTATTTGCCCCATCACTCCCCATGTATACTTTCTTTCTTCTCTTCAGCCAATAAAACTTCCTGTAGTTCAACCCTCAGAACCCTGTGAGCTTCCCATTGTCCACAGGCTGTAGAGGTCCTTCCCCAATCCCTGTCATGTGTTTTATCTGGATAAACAGCACCCTGAATGGCATATATTTGTTTACAATGTTGACTGTTTAATCAGGTCCTCAGCACCTGGAAAACATTATATTATTTCATCTTCATTTAGCTTTTATTTAAAAGGTTTCTCAAAAATAAATTTATATTAGTGTCAATATTGTATTGATTCAAACTTATTCCAAATATTAATTTTAGTCTCATGTTTTAAACATTATTAATATTTGTTTATATTATGATTGTCATTCAAACCTGTTGACTATTTCAGATTGCTTTATGTATTATTTAATAACAATAATTTGTTGGCTTTATATAAAAAATTATTTTAAAATCAATTTTTCTGATTTGAAATTGATATCAACTATAAACATTCCTAGTCACTTTAAATGCAAGAGTAAGCCGCAACTGAATTATATATACATATATATATATATATATATATATATATATCACAAGACTTGTGACAAAGCAAAAGAATTAAGTGATCTGTTAGAAGTGACATTGAATATGGAAAAAGAACATGAAGACAAATACTGTATCAAAAGCAAATGAACAAGTGTTTGTGAATTTCTCTAAATCACTTTCTGGGAGAAAACGCAATAGATAATTCAGGAAGTAACATTTTAAACATGTAGAATTCCTCTAGAATAAAATATTAAAGTCTATTCTTTTTTATTTTAAGCTCAGAATTCAAATTCAAGTGTTAAATCAAATTCAATGGTTAGTTTCAAATGTTGACCTTATGGGGAACTTTGACTCAGTTCTTGTCCAATTCAGTTTGCGGCCGGAATTGTGGAAAGAATTAAGTATATGAACCAAGGTACCACTGTGTTTCCAATATTATTGTCAAAATCAGTCTCTTAATTCAGTTTCATTTTAATTGTAAAGGTATGATTCCCTTTTGATTTTGGAAATATTATCTTTTAGATTCTTCTCATATTAAGAATGTTTTATTAGTTGAGAAACATCTGTAAGTGAATAGTGCTGAAGTGTTTTACCAGCTTTGGAGAAGCACCCTTGAGACCCACTTCCATTCTATGTTACCTCTGTAAATGATGAGTGAATGTGCCACCTTTATATATTTCTTAGGTTTCAACAGAAACCAAAGAAGAAGGGAGGAATATTTCTCTAAGAATAAAAGCTTATTTTGAAAATAATAAATTACATCTAATGGCTAAAATGAAGTTTTCAATTTTAATTTAATTTAATACAAAGGGAAAAAAAAATCCCTAACTCAAGCTCAAGGATTTTAGGGTATTATACACTTCAGCCTTTTACTATTTTCATATTTCAGAGAATAAAAGACAAGGAGACAGTAAAGAGCTAAGTTGTTCTGTTTTCTTCAGGACAGAAAGATATTTAAAAAGACAAGGGTTAGAAACTTTAACTTTCTCTTTCATAGATGTAGCCATAGGTTTGTTTATTTCTAATCATAATCATTAAAGAAAAAAATTTAAATATCCTGATTATCAGAGACACCTGATACCTTGTACCTTGAAGTACAAGGTAGAAGATAGCAAGAAACATTGGTTGTCCTGAAAACTTAGACTGAAAAATAGTAGGAATAGGGATGTCAAAGTACCAATTCCCTAAGATGAATATAAATATTGCAAACATAATAATAAAAAATGAAAAGAAACTAATGTATTCATCATCTTTTACTGAATGAATATCTTACATAGTTTAATAGACTTCATGACAAAAGATGAGAAAGTCCACTTTTGGCTCCTTTGACAACCATATATCTTGAGTAGTGTTTTTTTTCTAATTAAACAGAACATAAGACACTATATGTTTGTAGGAATAGCCTATTGACATGGGTCTCCACTAACCCAACTGCCTGAAGAAAGTTAGCATGCAGAGCTATCAAGAAACTAATGGCATCATTTAATAAGGCTTTAAAGAAACTGCATTCACATGAGTTATAAAACTAAAAGAAGGAAAGGTCAGGAGGATTTTTTCATGCATACAAATCAGTAATGATGATAGGCACTATGCCTCTAAGTGGATTAATGGTGTAATTTTTCTTCTTAAAATGAACGTTTCTCCCAACCTAAAAGACAGTAGGCCTTGGCCCTTACTCATCGTCCCTTCTCATCCTGACAGCCTGCCCTCTTCCACTCAGAAGATGGACTGCAGCCAGTGCTTCCCTGCTTATTGCTCATGACAGGTTTCTGGCATAAAAAAGAAAATTGAAGATTTTTTTCCTTTCATTTGATGGTTATCAAACATCTTAGTGATATGTTTTGGTTCCCTACTGTATCAATATTAGTACAGAGATTTGCCAGGTCTTATGAAGAACTTTATTTCATAGAAGGAAGCATATAAAATGTTTGAGGAGAAAAAATACTGAGTATATTAACTGTGCCTTTGTGTAAAATTTATTTATTTATTTTGCAGTACTGAGGATTGAATTCCTGGCCTTCATGCTGACTGAATTTCCTGCTCTTCTTCTTCTTTTTAAAATGAAACAGTGTCTCGCTTTGTTACTAAATTGCCCAGGCTAGGCTCAAACTAGGCCTCCTCCTCTCAGAATGCTGGTACTACAGGCTTGTACCACCTGTCCAGGGCTTTGTGTGGGTTTCAAATCATAGAACAATCCTTTGCGGAAGGTCCTATTGGAGAACATAAATAAATTCTAAATAGTGTGCTGTTCGGCACTGCTTCCAGCAAGACGTTTTAGTAATAAAAACAGTGGATGAATTTGAGACTGTTGAGTCCCTCCATGATACTAAAAGTGAAAATTCAGCTTTGATGCCTTATTGCTCAAAAAAACTTTGTTAACTTCATGGAGTATTAGGATAGTTTATATCTTGACTAGTAAAAACAACAAGAAGATCAACACCTAGAGATTAGAAAATAAAAAGCATAATGTATAACTCAATCTTTGGAATGTGGCCATCTAGTCTCACATATGTGTAGAAAACCTAATGAATATCTGAAATTTATGACAAGATTATTACTTTTATTGGAGTCCACCTTGGTATGTAGTTTTCATCTATTGCTTTTATAAATAAGAAAGTATATAGTTTAAACCAATGCTTCTCCAACTTGAATGGCCGCATAAATCAATGAGGATCTTTTTAGAAAGCAGATTGATTTAGCAGGTCCCTGTTAGGCCCTGGGATTTTCTGTTTCTGCATGGATATTGAAGCTGCTGTTCAGTGGACCACATGTGGAATTCTGAGTTCCGAAAGGATAGCAGTCAGTATAATCCTAAATTCAAACAAAGGCCCTTTACTATGTTGAGAAACTAAACCCATTTATTCTATGACCTCATTCAACTGTAATTACTTTTCCAATTGTTACTAAAAATTCTAATTTTAGCTTTGCTGTGAATTTACTCCTTCATCCTGAGTAAATCTAGGGAACCAATTGCTCTTCATATTTTACCCCTTGAAGGAAATTTCAAAGATCAAATAAATACAATATTAGTATTAATTGCTGTAAAAATAACTATGATAAGAATTTTTGAATGTCAAGTATAATGCTAGATGCTGATACTTTGAGGGTAAAAATCATATTTACTAGCCTTCATCATGTGGTATTTTGGTCAGTTATTGCTGATTTGTGTGTCCACCGTACATGAAAATGGCACTACTCTCACAATCTTTGGGTTCAGAATGTGAGAGCTCTGTATTGACTTAGATGTGTCTGTTCTAGCACACTTCTTTTGATGTTACATGAAGTGAATACTGCCCTTTGAAAATTCTCATCACAGCTTTAAAGAAATTTTATTGTGGTTCTGTGCTTGAAAGAGTGTGAATAATGGTCATGGTTTCCTAAGGAAGTAAATTAAAAGTAAGGACAAAGCTATTTAAATTCTTTCATATCCTTTAGTGTAAGTTATTGCATTTATATAGTTTACTAATATTACTACTACATATTTGGAGAGAAACATGTATAACCATATGGTCATGAATATTACTTTCTAGATTTTATATCAAAATTATGAATTTTTTGTATCTCAAATCATGGAATCAAATTTAAGACACAGATGGACAAAACATAAGCTGAGGTTGCTTTTTAAATATTTTTTTTTGTGGGGACTTCTAAGTCTTCGGCAATGTATTTACTATACAGTCAGTGATTTTCATCATCATATTGTATTTGTTTTGAAGAATTTTTTTTAAATTATTCTAATTTTAGTCATAAACATTCATAATTTATCTCCCAAAGTTTAGCAGCCAATAAAGCTACCAATGCAAAAAAAAGAAAGTAAATGCTAGTTGGGATATATGGGTGCAATCATAAAAATCAACATAGGAAAGAAGTGGTTTTCCCCTGTGAACTCCTATGCACTGCCTTAGAGATTACTTCATTCCAGAGAGTTCTTATGAACCTCACACAAAGGGATAACAGATCATTTGTGGTGTTCACAGCTACACAAAGTTCCATCCAAAAAATAGAAACTTCAGTGTTATCAGTACCCTAAGTGTGTGCCATAGTCAGGCAAGACAGAAGTAGAGTAAAACAAAGCAGTTTTTTTACAACAATCATTCTAAAGCTAAGAGACCAGAAATGAATATATTTATTTAAATCACGTTTTCCCTTTTTAGCTCAATTATCTTCATTTCTCTTACAAAAAATAAATTAAAACTTTCTTCTTAATGCTTAAACTTTCTTCTTCTGAGCACTTATTTGTAAAATATCATGTAAGTACAAGTCTCTGTCAGTCATAGATATTGGGAAATATTAGGCACTATGCTAAGTACTTTAGGCAGATTTACATTCACTGCTTCACACAATTATTTCAAGAACCCTGTAATGTAGATATAATCTCTGTTATTTTTTAGATGAGGAACTGCAGTTAATTAATTAATCAGTTAATTAAGCAAATGAGTTCGTTCTAGTGCAGAAGAAACACTGATAAGCAAGCATGAATATTACTGCTCTTACAAAGTTCTCACCGGAAATAGAACCATTGGGCAACAAACAAAAAAAACAGGCTGTGAGGATATTAAAGTAATGATAACACAGTAATTCAGAGGAAGGGTATCTACAACAAGGTGGAGGGGCCAACGAAAGTCTGATGAAGTATGACGCCCCAGATGAAGGGAGACCTGAATGATGAGACAGGGTGCATAGCATAGACATGGAGACAAAGGAAGAGGAGCATTTAAAATTTCACCACCAAAAACCAAAACATTCCACCACAGTAAATCATCTGAGTGAAGAAATATCCTTCTGAAATACTTTGTGCCAAATGTCAGAGGCAGGTAATTTGCTTACATAACAAAAAGAAAGAAAAAAAATAGAAAAGTTCCTGTGTAATAAAAATGTGTACAGCCCATATAAGAAAGTAACAGGTCTTCTAAAATATATGTAGTTTTCCAATGTTTTATTCTGCTTTCCAGGTCAGGAAAATAGAAAGTCTCTATGACCTTCATTTAAAAAGTGACCTGATTCAGAGACTTCTGTTGGAGTAGTAAGTGGCATATATCAAGAGCTTTCCAAAATCACCTTCCTCAAATGTTTTATCTTCTGTGTTCTTTACAGCTAGCCAGAACTTCTGTTTTTCATAAACAGGGCTGAGCCTCCACTTTGAAGTCTCTGTCAATGGACTGATACTTTTCTTTTCTTTCTAGTTTACTATTAGGATTAGAAGGCCAAGGGTCATGAGAATTGTTTTGAAGTGTCAAAAATCAAAATGCTTATCAATTTTCAGCCAGATCTCTGGTTAAAAAGGAGTAAATCAAGGCCGATTTTCTTTCTTTAAATATTACTTTCCGATTATAAAATCTGCAAAGAGAGTTTTACAAAGATTATTAGTTATCAGATTAGTCCTTTGGAAAAGCATAGCGTCTAGCAAGTATTGAGTAGGGTCTAGCCCAGCAAAATGCCTAAGCACAGAGGGAAATCTTGTGACCCCCCAAGTCAAGAGTGAACTCACATATAAAGTAAGAAAATTCTAGGATTGAAATATAACTTAGAGATTTCTAAGAGAAATAATGTCAAAAAGTCCAATTACTCTTTGTTTCAAATTGAAGTTGTTGCATCTGAAACCTTTTACACATACTTAGCATGAGGCATTTCCAATATGTTAGCTTAAATGTAGTCACATTTCATCTTCACAGTTACCTTTGGAGATACACTTTATAAGATCATTTGACTGATTAAAAGAAAACAGAGGACCAGTCACCATTCCAGGGCCCGCATCTAGTAAGCAGGATTAGAATGCAGGTCTCTGCTAATACTCTGCTCTCCTATCTCATCATTCCAGAAAATGGCATTTGCCACAAATTTTATTTGAAAAGTTGTCACAATGAGGAATCATCAATGGGATTTTCCTATGTAAAACACAATAAATGTCATTCTGATGAAATCGAACTAAGACCAACCATATGTGACAGTAGTTTTATAGTGGAGTGTTTTGTGTGAGTTTTTGGCTCCCATGACATAATCCCCAGAGGCTAAGGATAAATCCAGAACATCCCTGAATAGACATTGTCAGGAAGCTTTTTTTCTTCCAGAACAAACCCTGCTTATTTCAGCATCATGGTCAAACTCCTACGAGAGCAGGGTTGAACATTCTAGTGAGAATTCTTTGAGTTCTAACCCATAGAAATAGCAGATGATTCTGTGCCATCCTAAACATGTGCCAGAAGCTGAAGCTAAGAGATAAGGGGCTTGGCAAGGATCAGAAGTAAGTTTGAACCCCGCAACCCAGTCACTACTAGAGCCACAAGATTAAACAGGCTCTGCTATTCAGCCGAGCTTAGCTCCCTATTTATTTAATGGAAATTACCCTTTCTTCAATTTTAAAGTATGTTAAAGTATTATTTTCCTATACTAACTGGAGGAAAATAGGTAGATCAATTTATATATATATATATATATATGAATAATGAAATAATTCTATGCCTTCTACCTAGCAAGCTTTATGTATTTTTCTTTAATTTAGGTGCCTGCTTATAATGGTGAGAATGTTCAGTCTGGTGGCTATATGGAAAAGAACCAATTTCAAGCATTGGAAGAAGTTGTATTTCATGTTGGGGGGCAGCTTTTAAGAAGTTAATGCAAACTAAGATGACATAGAGCAACATAGGAGGCCAGAAGTTCAAACTCAAGGTGTCTGCAGAGCTGTGAATTCTCTGAAAAATGTAGAAAAAAAAAATGAGTTTCATGATTTTCTTAGTTTTTGGTTTTGTCAACTCCTTGGCTTGCAGCTGCATAACTCCAGTCTCTGCCTCCGTTTTCACCTGGTGCTCACCCTGTTTATGTGTTTACACAGTGCTCCCCATGTGTATGTTTCCACGTTTATAATTCTCTTTTTAAAAAAAAATAGTTTCACTTATTTTTGTGTTTATATTTAATTTAAAATGACAAATTATAACTGTGTGAATTCATGGAGTACTACGTGATGCTATGGTTTACACAAGGACATTGATTGCATTGGGTTAGGGCCCACTTATCACAGTGTGGTTACATGTGCAAAGACCTTCTAGGTCACATTCATGGGTATTAGAGGTTAAGACTTCAATGTCTTTTTGAGAGACATAATTTAACTCATAAAAGAGATGAAAGTATTATTTGAGATTGGAAGAGTCATCTGGAAATATATGTATCTAAATGTATGCACATTATTGTCATGTGCCTGGTTAAGAATCTGTAAAAAGAAAATAATAATAAATACGTTTATGGAGATTAATAGACACAAAAATATGTCCTTAAAATTGTTTATTCAGTTATTAAAAACAAATTAAATATTTATCACTCAATTATCAGGTAGATCCACTGGAGGATGCTATACAGTAAATTCAAGAGATAGGATCCATAGAAGTAATAATGGTCATTAAACTAAATTGATGTTAGCAGGGCATGATGGCACGCCTTTAATCCCAGCACTCCTGAGGCAGGGGGAGGAGGATCTCTGTGACTTCAAGTCTATCCAGGGCTACATGGTTAGTTCAAGGCCAGCCTGAACTACTACAGAGTGGGACCTTGTCTCAAACAAAACAAAACAAAACAAAACAAATTCATGTTAAAAACATACGTGGATTTATTCATTGTCACAAGTTTGTGCCTAACTGGGGCAATTTAGTGACTTAGTGAGATGCTTAAGGCTAGGGCAAATCTCAGCACAAAGGCCCTGAGTGTTCCCTCCCTAGTACTGCAAATAAATAATAAAAGAATGAATAAATGAAAAAAACTCAAAGCTGAATTAAGGTACATAATTTTATTAAGCAAGTCAAGGCTATGCTTCTTAAAAAAATTAAAAATATGTTATGTCCTTTAATGCTAAGGTCCCGATTCCAAATTAAAAACCAAGTATTAGGTTAAAAGTAATTTCAGTTTAAAAATTGATGCACAGTGTGGTATCACATACCTGTTTTTCCAGCACTTAAGGAAGCTGAGGCAGGAAGATTACAAGTACCACCCCAGCCTGGGCAACTTAGTGATGTAATGAGATGCTCTCTTAAAATAATAAAAAGGGACTGAAATGAAATCAGAAATAATTACTCAGATAACAGCAAAGATTTTGCTCATGGTGCAAGACATGATTAATAAATCCAGAGAGGACACAGATAAAAAATAGAGGATCTGAGTAACATGATGGAATCCCAACATAGGAAAAAAATGGAATCCATAAAACAAATGCAAATAGATTTCCAGGAGATTAAAAACTCCATCGAAAGTCTGCACAGCAGAATGAACTAATGTGAGGATAGAATTTCAGATATAGAAGATAAAATTGCAATTAGTGACCAGGAAAAGAAAAATTGCTTTAAAATTATAAAGGAACATGAGAAATCAATCCAGCAGCTGCTAGACGATGCAAAGAAGAATAACATAAGACTGATTGGAGTCAATGAAGAAAGAGGAGAGAGTACAGATGACATAAAAAAACTCTTCACAGAAGTAATGGCAGAAAATTTCCCAAACAGGGGAAAAGAACTTGACATACAGATAAGTGAGGCATATAGGACTCCAGCTACCCTTGATCAAAAAAAAATCGACACATAGGCATATAATAGTTAGGATTCCAGAAATCCAACAGACGAACAAAATTCTACAAGCAGTTAGAGAAAAGAAACAAATCACATACAAAGGAAAGCCCATCAGAATCACAGCAGACTTCTCAACACAAACCATCAAGGCAAGAAGAGCTTGGACTGACATATTCCAAGTCCTAAAAGAAAACAGCCTCCAACCTAGATTGATGTACCCTGCAAAACTATCTTTAAAAATGGATGGAGAAATAAGATACTTTCATGACAAAGAGCACCTTAGGAACTTCATGAATACCAAACCAGCACTCCAAAGAATTTTACACAATAGCCTAGGAACAGACATTGAGGATCACAACTACAGGAAGCAAAGCAGAATAAACCCATCTGGCATGACAAGAAATTAAATGTAAAGGGGAAGAACCCAACAAAAAGAAAAAGTCATGGCAATGACAAGTCAATACATTTCAGTTATAACCATCAATGTTAATGGTCTCAATTCAACAATCAAAAGAAACAGACCAGCACAATGGGTCAAGAAGCAAAATGCAACAGTATGCTGCATACAAAAACACATTTAATTCAAAAGGAAACTCATAGAATGAAAGTTAAAGGGTAGAAAACAATACTGCATGTGACAGGAACCTGAAAAAAAGCAGGAGTAGCTACCCTCTTGGCAGATCAAGTAGATTTCAAACCAACACTGATTAAGAGAAATGAAGAAGGACACTACATCCTTGTAAAGGGAACAATCCAACAGGAGGAGATGACAATCATAAATATCTATGCACCAAACCATAGTGCGCCCAAATATATGAAAAAAAATTAATGGACATGAAAAGTCATATATGCACTAATACAATTGTAGTGGGGGACTTCAACACCCCACTGTCACAAATAGATAGATCAACTAGACTAAAAATAAATAATGAAATACTAGAACTCAATTGAACTCTTGAACAAATGAACTTAACAAATGTTTACAGAGTCTTCCACCCCACAAAATCAGAATATACATTCTTCTCAGCTGCACATGGCTCATTCTCCAAAATAGACCACATACTCACACATAGAACATGTTTAAGTAAGTGCAAAGGAATTGAAGTTATCCCCTGTATATTATCAGACCATAGTGCAATGAAATTGGAGATCCATAGCAAAAGAAACTGGAAAAATTTCATAAATACGTGGAAGTTGAATAACATACTTCTGAATAACCAATGGGTCACAGAGGAAATTAAAGAAGAAATCAGACAGTTCCTTCAATTAAATGAAAATGACAATGCAACATATCAGAATCTATGGGACATAATGAAAGCAGTCTTACAAGGGAAATTCATAGCAGTGAATATGCATATTAGGAAAACAGAATGAGCCCCATTAAATAACCTAATGCTGAACCTCAAGCTTCTAGAAAAAGAAGAGCAGGACAACCCCAAAGCTCATACAAGGGAGGAAATTATAAAGATCAGAGGAGAAATCAATGCAATGGAGACTAAGAGAAGGATACAAAAAATCAATGAAGCCAAGAGTTGGTTCTTCGAAAGAATCAACAAAATTGATAAATCCTTATTCAGCCTTATCAGAAAAAGGAAAGGAAAGGCCCAAATCCATGTAATTAGGAATGAAAAGGGTGAAATTACAACAGACACAGCAGAAATCCAGAGGATTATCAATACCTACTTCCAGAACCTATACACCAATAAGATGGACAACACAGAAGAAATGGACAGATTCCTAGATACATATGAATTACCAAAGTTGAACGAAGAAGACCTAAAAATTCTAAACAACCCAATATCAACCAATGAAATTGAAAACGTAATAAAAAACTTATCAACTAAGAAAAGCCCAGGCCCTGATGGCTTTACTGCTAAATTCTACATGATGTTTAGAGAGGAACTACTGCCACTACTGTTTAAACTCTTCAATAAAACTGTAAGGGAAGCAATACTCCCAAATTCATTCCTGGAAGCAAGCATCACCTTGATCCCCAAAGCAGAGGAAGAACAACCAAAAAGAACTGTTGGCCAATCTCACTAACAAACATAAAAGCAAAAATCCTTAATAAGATACTGGCAAACAGAATGCAGAAGATCATCAAGAAGATCATACACCCTGATCAAGTGGGATTCATTCCAGGGATGCAGGGATGGTTCAATATATGCAAATCAATCAATGTAATATAGTATATCATAGAGCCAAGGACAAAAACCATATGATTATCTCCATAGATGCAGAGAAAGCATTTGACAAAATCCAACATGCATTCATGATAAAAACCCTACAAAAAATTGGAATAGATTGTCTCTACCTCAAACTGATAAAAGCCATCTATGAAAAACCAACAGTCAATATCATACTAAATGGTTAAAAACTGAAATCTTTCACAATAAATCAGGAACAAGACAAGGATGTCCACTATCACCACTCTTGTTCAATATAGTTTTGGAAACATTAGCCATGGCAATTAGATAAGAAAAAGAAATAAAAGGAATAAAGATAGGAAATAAAGAAATCAAATTGTCATTATTTGCTGATGACATGGTACCATATATAGAAGACCCGAAGAACCCCACCAAAAGTCTTCTAGACTTAATAACCAAATTCAGTCAAGTAGCTGGTTACAAGGTCAACACACAAAAATCAATAACTTTCCTCTACATAAATGACAGGCTCACTGAGAGAGAAATGGGGCAAATAATTCCTTTCACAATAGCATCCAAAAAACTGAAATACCTAGGAATCAACCTAACGAAAGAAATCAAACACCTCTTCTCTAAAAACTATAGCATTCTGAAAAGAGAGATTGAAGATGATATCAGAAAATGGACAGACATCCCCTGTTCCTGGGTAGGAAGTACCCAGTATATATATAGTGAAAATGGCCATACTTCTAAAACTGCTATATAGATTTAATGCAATTCCAATTGAGATCCCAGCAGCATGCTTCACAGACCTTGAGAAAACAATCCAAAAATTCATTTGGAACAAGAAGAGACCCAGAATAGCAAAAGCAATTCTAGGTAACAGAGACATGGCAGGGGGTATCCCAATCCTCAACCTGCAACTATACTACAAAGCTACTATGATAAAAACAGCATGGTACTGGCAAAGAAACAGACCTGAGAATCAGTGGAACAGATTAGAAGATGCAGAAACAACTCCAGACACACTCAGCCATCTCTTCTTCAATAAAGTAGCCAAACACCCTCACTGGAGGAAAGATAGCCTCTTTAGTAAATGGTGCTGGACAAACTGGCTTTCAACTTTCCAAAGATTAAAACTAGATCTATATCTCTTGCCATGCACTAAGCTAAAATTGAAATGGATTAAAGATCTAAATATTAAAATGGAAACTCTGAACCAGTTGAAACAGAGGTTAGGTAGAACTCTTGAAGACACTGGTGTAGGAAAAGATTTTATGAACAAAACCTCAGTTGCCCATGAACTAGCACAATCAACAAGTGAGATCACTTCTTATTAAAAAGCTTCTGCACAGCATGAGAAACCACCAGCAGTGTGAAGAGACAACCCACAATGTGGGAAAAAATCTTCACCTGCTTTTCCTCAGACAAAGGTCTACTATCTTGAATCTATAAAGAACTTAAAAAGAGCAGACCTCCCAAATCTAAAGACCCTATCCGAAAATGGGCATCTGAAATGAACAGACATTTCTCAGACAAAGAAGTAGAAATAGCAAATAAAAACATGAAAAAATATTCAACATCACTGGTCATTCAAGATATGCTAATGAAAACAATGCTGATATTCCACCTCACTCTAGAAAGAATGGCTGCTATCATGAAATCAACCAATAGCAAATGCTAGCAGGGTTGTGGGGATAGAGGAACCCTGCTCCACTGCTGGTGGGAGTGTAGACTGGTGCAACCACTGTGGAAATCAGTATGGACATATCTCAAAGAGCTAGGACTGGAAGTCCCATTTGACCTCGCTATTCCACTGCTGGGGATCTTCCCCAAAGAATTAAAAGAATCATACCACAGAGCTATATGTGTACCCATGTTCATAGCAGTACAGTTTGTGATAGCTAAAACTTGGAAACAGCCCAAAGGCCCATCAACTGGAGACTGGATAAAGAAAATGTGGGTTTTTTTAATAAACTGGAGTACTACTCAGCCATAAAAAATGAGAAATTAGAGACATTTATAGCCAAATGGATGCACATTGACGCAATACTCTTAAGTGAAATACATAGGACCCACATGTACAAATACCGAATAGTTTCTCTCTAGTGTGAGAAACTGAAAGTGTAAATAAGGACTAAAATATATATTAGGTAATGTGAAATAGGAAGAAAAGAGGCAAAGGGGAAGGAAGTGGGAGGGGTAAGGGAAAGGAAAGAATGGAATGGAATTAATATGAGAAAATGGAAAAATAGGAATAAAATCTTTGTAATTAGGGAGGAATGGAGGGGTTGAAGGGAGGGCTAGGCAAGAGTGAAAAGTAAGAAACAAGAGAGATTATGTAAAGTTGCAAAATTCCAATGATGAATGTCATTATATTGTATACCTAAAATGTACCAATGAAAAAAATGAATAATCAATAATGCAAAATAGGAAGAAAATTTCCAAAGGGGTAGGGGTAGTGGGAGGGACAGGAGAAAGGAACAAAGGGAAAGGAAAAATGATGAGAAATGGAAAAAATGGAAATAAAGTCTTTGTAAATAGGGAAGGGTGAAGGGCGTGAAGGGAGGGCTAGGAATGGGGAAAAAATAAGAATCAAGATGCATTATGAAAAGGTACAATTCCCAATGAGAAATGTAATTGTGTTGTATGCCTAAAATGTAACAATAAAAGAATTTACGAAAAAAATAAAAATAAATAAATAAATACAAATATAATGAAAAGTAGCATAGTACACTTTTGGAGAAAATATAAATTGGTACAGCAATCTTGGACAAAGGAGGAGGGACAGGAAAGGGATGTAAAAGGAATTAAGTGTATTACATACGTGTACCAACTCTCTGTCATGAGTTTAATCATTACATATTGCAAACATGGACTAAGAAAAGTAAAATTAAAAAAAAAAAACTTTTCAATGTAGCCCGGTGTGACAACACTCCTGCAAGCCTAGCACTGAGGGCAATTTCAAGTCCATGAGGGCAACTATCTAGCCCATCTCAAACTGAAAAATGAAAAATAACAAAACCCACAACACAAACGGGGCTAGGAATGGATCTCAGAGTTAGAGTGGCCCTGTGTTCGACCCTCAGTACTGAAAAAAAAAAAATGACTATTTTCACCCAACTATCTTTTTTCAATGCATTTCACTTTCATTAGAGTCCCTTATCCAGAGACCCTACTTTACTTACTCTTTACTAAGGACCTTTAATACATATCAATCTTCACTACTCAACACCTCCTCACATGTTCCCTGACTCCCAACCTAGCTTCTATGATTTAGTACTCCTATCATTTGCTCATAAATGCCCACAGCTCTTTTCCCTGTTCTGTACCACAGTCATTTAAAGAAACTACACTGGTTATACTCAACAGTTTGCTGACTCATTACCCTTCTCTCTGTAGCGGGATACTGCTAGCTAGACTCATTTGAACACTTATTGCTCAAAAGCTCAAGTGGGCCATCAACCCAGGCAATGTTCTACACTTCCCTAGAACACTCACTTCCCCACTTTCCAAGAAGACAATTTCATTCTTATTTTCTCTTCTTAAGCCTGTTAGGTTTTTCTCCCAACTCAATTCCATTCCTGATGATATACTCACTTTATACTGTGCTTCACTATTAAAACTACTCATCTGACCAGCCCAAATACACCAGCCTACCCATGCCTTTTGAAGCTCTGTCTTCTCTTGTAAAATGAAAAAAAAAAATTTTGCTATAGTTTAAGGATAACTCTCAACTAGTGCCCTTTCCCTGAATTTCAGCTTTGCAAATTTCTGCAGTCTTTCTCACATCATTAATTTTTCCCTCATTATTTGAATACCCATAGTGGCAAACAAACATGCCTTAATAATGCAAAATTTAAGAGTAATTCCATTCCTTCATTCAGTGTGCCTTATTACCTTCTTTAACATCCTAAATAGAAAGTCCTCAAAATTGGTGATTAGGCTTGATATCTTCATATTCTCACTTTAAAGTCCCTCAATAGGGCCCAGTTCATCACCTTCATCCAATTCCAACAAAATAATTCTTTTGAGGTCACTAATAACTTCCTGTCCACTCACAATGAGGAATTCCCCATTCTTACTGTACTTCACCAGTGATACTAGGATGATTTTACAAAAGCGACTGCTCTGGCCTTATAAAAACACTGTCTTCTTTTGACTTACCTGAAATTAGATTCTTTCATTTTCCTTTTCCCTTACTGCACATCTTTCTTCAAACACTTTTGCTTCTTCCTCTTTATTTTTTTGAGGGGAATGAGCTGGGGACTAAACCCAGGATCTTCACACTGAGCTGTATCCCCGGCCATATATATATATATATATATATATATATTTTTAAGATAGTGTCTTATTAAGTTACTAAATCATCCTCAGGCTCGGCTTAAACTTGTGATTCTTCTGCCTCAGCTTTCCAGAGTGCTGGAATTACACGTGTGCACCACCACCATACCCAGCTTGCTTGCCTGCCTGTCTTCCTTCCTTCCTTCTTTTTCCTTCCTTTTTTCCTTCATTCTTTCCTTCCTCCTCCCTACTTCTCCCCTTCTTTCTTTCTTTCTCTCTCTTTTTTTCTTTACACTACTGAGAATTAAACTCAGGACCTTCGCACTAAACTACATCAGCCCTTCTTATTTTTTATTTATTATTTAAAAAATATTTATAACAGGGTCTTACTAAGTCAACAAGATGCCCAGAATGGGCTCTAATTCATTTCATTCTCAAACTAATGTATTCCTTCATTTAACAAATATCGATTGAGTGCCTACTATGTGCAGATACTGTAAATGTACAAAGTAATGGAAAAAACAAAATATTTTCACTTGGATAATTAATAGACAATTCAAATGTAAAGCATCAAAAGAGTGCTGTGACTTTTTTCACTTTCAAATCATGAAAGAAAGGGTCAGGGATTTAGCTCAGTGATTCCGGCGCCTGCCTCGCAAACTCAAAGACCCAAGTTTGATCCCTGGTACCAAAAAAACCCCCCAAAACAACACAAAATCATGAAAGTAAATGACCTGCCAATATGCTGAGCTATTTATTTCTTTCTCTCCGATGAAATTTGCTTGTTTTCATGCCAAGAAATTTGCACTTATTTTTTCTCCTGCCAATGATGCTCTTCTGATAGGTATATGTATGGTTACCAATTTCTCATTCACTAGGACTAATTGTACATACCATCTGCTCCCATGATCTTAGTCTAAGAGCCCTCCCCACTCCTAGCAGAGTACTATTGATGGACTCTTATCTTGCTTTCTTTTTGTTTCTTTAATTTACCAAATTGAACAAAAATCTAGCTTCATTTCAGTCATTGCTCTATCCTTAGTCCAAGAAAGGTGCCTAACAGCAAATTTTTTAGAAATATTCACTTAACTAAATATTATGCAAGGTGTATATAGCAGATCTTATTTTTAATAAAATATGAACAAAGGGTCAGAAAATTTTTCAGAAATAAATTCATGTATGACTTCTTTTCTAAAGTAATCAGAGCTAATACTGATCAGTTAAATAAGATGGTTTGTTAAAGCACATATATCTTAAAATTTTATTTTAATGCAAAATATCTAACTATGTATTAATCCCTAAATATATTAATACAGAACTATGAGTTTTCTGATTAAAATTCCTCTCCTATTTTGCTTAAGCCTCAAGCATACTGGATAACCTATGAATTTCAGTTTCACTTTCTTTTAAGTGAAACAAGAAAAAAGATATTTGCAAAGCAATGTCTATGCAAAAATCTATCTTTCAGGGTTGTCTTGGTTACACTTAAATAGAAATATTTGAGATGGCTTGCCTTTATCAAGTTTACCAATGTAAATATTTTTATCTACATAAAAACTTTATATTTTTTCTCTTTTATTTCACTGTTTGACCTAAGATTTAATTAAATTATGTAATTAATAAATACAACAAGTATGAAGTGGTTACAGAAGAAACACTACTGACCTTTTTTAACAATATCTAACAGTAGGAGTAAAACCTGGGAATATGACTAAATAGCTTACTCAAAGTGACTTTCTCAAGATTTTGTTGATCCCATTCAATATATTTTAAATAATGGATGTAGAGCTTTAGTTATTTTCATCATAAATCAACAGAGGAAAGTTAAAAGAAGAAAGCTTCTGATGATCCTTAAAATGATGCTTGTCATTCTCTTTGATTGATGATTTGGTGAATAGAAAACATTAATTTTTCTTTATATTTTTTATAGTTTATAGTTTTCTGTGATATACATCATCCTTACAATAAAACTTAAGTAATATTTAATATTAAAATAGCACAGCATAAAAGTAAGATGCTTTGAAAAGTGAATACATAGCACTTTTATTTACCTTTTGATTTTTTTCAAATTTCAATTAAAATGAAACTTTTGTCAACCACACTCCCAAATCTAGAAAAGTGTGCATAAAGTTTGTCAATTGAAATTATATGAACTTGCCTTAGGAGCTAAAGTTCATATTTTAAAGGTATTTCACAATCTTTATCATATTAATTTCTCTTTTCCCACTTGATAAAGGATTTGAAAAGATGAATAAATATTTAAAGGCTGAGAAAAGAACTTGAGAAATTGATTTTAAAGATAATATTTGGCAAAAGTATTATTTTGCTTGAAAAATCAGAATTCAAATTAATATCTCTTTCTGGGTATTATCTATTTCCAAGACCCATGAGAGCCTTAGGTTGTTGTGATATGAAGCAAAGGCAATAAAAGATGCAATAATTATTTAACTGACATCCAACATTACTGAAAATTCTTTCCCTTTGAAGGATTTAGACAAGCTGGCCCAGTAGGTTAGCCAGGTCTTTTTCTATGAAGGGTTGTAAACATAAATCCATATGAATTGAGGTTATTTCTCTCCATTTCTGGAACAAACTAACAAAACCAGTGTAAAACAAATGTACTGTAAACATGCACTGATTCTTAAAAATGGAAAAAACAGTAATAACAGCAACAAACTTGGGCCATCAGTCCAATGAGAAACAGTAGTCCGGCTTCTAATTCTTTATGGAATCTTCCTTCCTTGGGGTATCACAATCATCTGATTTTCTTCATAACTGCAACCAATGACATCTCTTTTTGAAGTCACTTGTTACCCCAGACAGCCCTGCTTCTATTAAAAATGCTGCAGTCCTTCCAGTCACCTAAGCTGAAAATCTCAAAAGAATCTTTTGTCTCTTTTTTCTCTCTTACTTCAAAAAATTATTCCCATTCAATCACACTTCTGAGCCCTTCTGTTCTTTATCAGACCTTCATATTTCAGATTTGAATTACAGCTTCCTGTCCCCATGGAAGCATGTCTGATACATTTACATAGAGCTTCCAGGAGCTTTCCTGAGAGCAAGGCTGGGCAAGAGGAGCACAAGTTGTCAAGTTAGAAAGGCCTGGATTTAAAGCTCAGCCTCTACCATCTTAACGGAATGTCCTGGACAACATGCTACAGATTTTTGAGCCTCAGTTATATTATCTGTGAATTGATGAATAATGCAAGATAAAGAATTTTTGGAATCAGCATAAAGTAAGAACATTATCATAGAATTACCTCAAAAGACATAATGTTTAACAAAGCATGGTAAATGACACATATTATCTTTATTGTACTCTCCTATTCTAAAAATTTTAATAGCTTTCTATTATCTTTTTCCAAGATGGCCTCCTACTTATTGTTCTTATAAATAGGTTATTTATATTTAAATTTATATTCAAGATGGAGATCAAACATTAATTTGCCCAAATTCCTTTCCCAATTATACCAAATTAGGGATTTTTTATAATACTTATGAGAGGTTTATCCACTATTTGGTGATGTCAAAATAATCATAGCAATACTGATAACATTCATCTAGCTGTATGTTGAAAGACAAAAACATCAAATTCTCTTGAATAGGTTTTCTTTCCATGAATAGATCAATCAAGTACATTTTAAAAACAGCTTTAAGTAGACAAATCCAACCCTGCCCCATCTCTGTAGTGATCACTGCAACTGTACATTCGATTTTAGAGAGACTGCTCTCTCCCATACTCCTTTGTACCAGGGCCTTGAGATGGGAGGAAGTAAATTTGTAAAAGGGTCTAGGATACTCCTAGAAGAAAAAAAATCCAAGACCCCAATCCAGATTACCTCTGAGAGACCAAGTCTGCTCAAGTGGAGAGAACACAACCCCTAGCTGGGAGAGGTCACAGTCTAGACAAGTAGAAAATCTTGGCAAAAGACTGTTCTGCAAATAGTCTGTGACTATGTGGGGCTTCTGACTCCACCATGGTGGCACTATAGGGAATGCTCACAGTACCTATTTGTTTTATTTTTTTTAATTTTTTTTTTATAAACTATAGGAACTTAACTGAAAGCTTGCACAGTGGGGCAATTGCAGAGGAAATTTAAGTGTGAATTCCAGAGTAGAGTGACCAGGCAGAAAGTAGAGAGATAACTGGCAAAACATTCTTTCAGTCTCAGAGCAATAAAAGTGTGAACGGATGGAGACAATCTTTTGATTGGCTGATTTTTAGTAGACCTCGCAGTAGCCCCAGGACTGTGATAGCAACTCCACAATGAGAGCTGCTTCCAACCTGATAGCATCTGTGAAGTTCATCAATTTTAATCAGGCACATCTTAGTTGAGCCTCCTACCATGGATCCTGTGATCCTTTAACTGGCTTGATCCATCTGAACAAGTTTCTCAGTTTCTTGGACTTATCACAAGAAGGTGATATTTTAAGCATGTTGAGTAAGGGAACTACAAAGAAAGAGATACATTCTCCTTATTTCTTTGACATGAAACATTCTCAGGCTCTGACTTTATGTGGTTGAAACCATATCCTAAACAAAAAGTGAAAAAACTCTCATATAGATTTTTCTCAGACTATATTTGATACATGAGCTCTTTATTACATATGAACATTCTTTTGCATTATTAAAGTTTATACCTTACTTTCTTCACCTATTGATAATTCTTTGGGTACAGATATCATGTAATATAAAAGTATAATTTTTCATATTCTGGATATGGTCTAATAATACACATTGTATATAATCATATTCAATAAATACTTGGAGAATGAATGAATGAATGAATGACAGTGCAAAGGAATTTTTCATGAAGGATTCACTTGGTACCCTTTCAATATCTGTGTCAGTTTAATAATTTTACTTTTACCTTCTGGTTCATTATGGTCACAGGATATGCTGAAGATTAGTGAATAAAATATTTATGAGCTCTTCTAGAAAGGCAAATGAAAGATCAACATAATATTTCCTCTCTGAATAATAAAGCAAGAGAATTCCTAATATCCCTTAGGAAAAATCACCCTAAAATTCTTCATTTTATTTTGTCTGAAATATTCTTTTGATTTATTAATGTGGATTTAAAAAGTATTGGCCAAGAATATCTTGGAAATTAATGCATCAAAGTAGATGCTTGACCATTTTTTGAGCCTTTATATCATAAACTACATAAGCTTATACGTTATAAAAATTATATTTCTGATGTAAATATAATTACTTAGATATCAGTGTCATGAGATGAACAAAATAATTTGTTATTATAACTAGCTATAATTCAAGTTCATTCTTTTTCTCAGTCTCAATCAGCATATTGTAACTGTGTTACAATGTAAACCTGTGTTTAGATTTTTTAAAGGTAATATTTGTGCAGTTATATTTATTCAATTCAATTGTCATACTTGTACAAACAGGGCATCAAAAGATTCTATGAGAATAATAATTTCACTCTGAACATAAATAGCACTTGTACTAAAGTATTTATATGACATTTGCCTTGAAGTAAATGGATATCATCCATACAGTAACCACCAAGTCCCAGATACTGTCTTTGAGCAGTATGTATGTTAAATATTTGAGCTTCATATTGATACTATGATTTTGGCATTATTATTTTCATTGAGTAGCTGAGGCTCAGAAATATTATACAGTTAAGAGAACTTTACAATGAAATTGAAAAGCAGAACTTGGTTTCAATAGTCAAACTCTGATTACCAAGCTCTTGCTCAAAGATAATAGAATATATTTTAGTCTTCCATAGCAGGTATAAAAATCTAAGCAAAAATCTATCCTTTAATTCTGTGCCCAATAAGCCATCTTTTTAGCCTACTAAAAATAACCTGACATCAAAAGGAAATAAGTGGCACATACTCTTTAGTAAACTTTTAACTGGATTTAAATATTCATTAAATAGAGATATTTTATTCTAATAAAATACTTTAAATCAGGGTAATTGGGCTCATGTTTTAAAAAAAACTAGTAAATTCAAGTTTTTAGATTCTGTATCAATGTTTCTTAAGGTTTCTATGCCAATTAATCATCCAACACACACACACATGCATATCTACTATAATATTATTGCATAAAAGACAAAAATAATGCTGAAATAATGAATGGATTAATTGAACTAAAGTACTATGTTAAAATTCATGCTGCATTTGTAAGGTACTAGAAATTTTAAAGAAGGCAATAATATAAAACAATTATAAAAATCCAGGTAGTTTTCAAACATTTCTATGTGTTAACTCATTATACCTTTTGATTTTTAGGACAACTTCCTAAAATTTATTATTTTTATTTGATAAATGAGGCTCAAACAAGTAAAACTTGATAAATGAGGCTCAAAAGTATCTTGCCTAAAGTAACAGCACTAGTAATATTTAGAAATGGGAGTTAGACTCTAGCTTCTAACCTCTAGACCCTAGCTTCAAACCTCTCTTCATGAGTTTAAACTAGAGGCGAATTAAATAAGAGAGTTCACTAAACCAAATACTTACCACCAGAGGAACCCACATAACAATCCTTACTAACTTTCCCCTCTCCTCCATTAGTTTCCCCATATATTTATCTTCTCACAGTTGGCCACCCGAAATCTCTAAAAACCTAAACCCCCTTTTCTTTGTCTTGTCACTTTTCTACAGATTATTGCTCTTTGTTAAGATGCTACTGGAGTTGAAGTTCTAACCACTCCTCTGAATTACTCATCTCTGAGTTCTCTGGGGTGCATGTCCACTATGCCCATTGATAAAGTTCTATTGTTGGTCTCTACTTAGTCTCCCTTTTGTCAGTCTCATTTATGGGGCTCTAGTCAATTCAGCTAATGTGGATATAGGAAAAGTTCTTTTTCATGCTCTATACCCTTAAACATAAAATTAAAAATTGAAGAAAATTATAAGCAAAATTGTATTTATACTTTGCTATTTATATATATACATATATGAATATCCTTTGATATATATATATATATATATATATATATATAGATTTATTTTTCTGCGCTCTGATTCTAACCCAGGGCATTGCACATGACCAGCAAGTGCTCTACCACTGAGCCAAAGAAACTTTTTCTCTTTAGGGTCCACGGGAAAAAAGTGTCTTGCTTCAGTGTTTTATTTCAAGTGAGATGTTTAAAAATTATCTTATAAACAGCAAAACAATGACAATAATGTTCCATTGCAACTGCCATTTTTCATATAATTTATATTTTAAGTAATTAAAATATATGTATCTTTATCAACTTTAGATAAATGCTGATTATTTTATCAACCAATGAGAAAGGCAATTAAATACAGTGTCCTATGCTTATAAAACAATAGAGAGTTTTAGGTCACCTGTTATTCCTTCTATATAGTCCATGTCCCTTTAACATTCATTAAGTCAAACTTATATAAAGGTAAAGAATAATATGCTTATGATTTCATTACATACTCTGAAATATCTTATACAGATACTTCAGTCTAGTTTGATCATTTTATGGACTCCAAACCATAAAATCAGCCGTTATGAAATTCATGCTAATAAATGTTTGAAATTTTACACATTTTCTAACCCATACTGAGACATTATCCAAAATCCCTTGTAAACATATTGCACCTTTAAAATTCTATAGGAGGTCACTGATTTGAACAATGTATCTGCACTAGGTCCCAATAGTCCAGATAAATCTAAATGAGGACACTCCTGTTGCATGTCACATGATTAAACTTTAAGATAGTAGACAGAGGCCCAAATAGGGTAGTTTTTCTTGAAAAGAAGATATTCCAGATGACCTGTGACAGCATAATAAGGAAAGATCTTCTGCTTTAATCTTACAGAAGAAATGGTAACCTGAAATAACTTAATGTTAACTAATCAGTTTTTTTCTATTGTTTCTGTCTCCTTGTTACCAGCTCACAAAACCTACTCCTCTGCCATTGTCCAGTGGGATTACTTATTCTGTTAAGTAGAATGGAAGCTTTTCCAATTCATATATCTCACACAAAAGTCAACTAGTTATAAAACTAAACTTAAAATTTTTTCTTTTATCATGTTTGTCCCTTGTTATTACAAACATTATAGAATACAAGAAATTTAAATAAGAATTGGAAGTAAAACAGGGAGTGAGATCAAAGAAATATCAAATTGAGAGATCAACAATATTTGACTACATTTTTTGTACTGCCAAAGATGTCAAATGTGATAAGAAAGACATTTGCTATTTTCTGATATTGTCAATTTTCCAGGAAGCAGAAAGGAGGAAGAAATAGTAATTTTTAAAAATTTGTCACCAAATCTTGAGTGCCTCTTACCAATTTCTAATTGTTATGTACAATATACAAGTAAAATTGACCCCAAAAAAGAAAATTAATTCATTATTTTACTACTCTTTATACTTTTGGTGTTTTACTGCAATATGAAAGAAAATAAACTTTTTTTCAAAATACCTTTGTTGATTACAAATTACTGAGCTACTTTCATCCAGTACTTGTCATACCTTTATATTTATTCTCATTTAAATGAATTGAAGAAAGACAGTTCAACTAAATAAGATGGGTAGACAGCAGCAAGAGCAGCAGCCTTGCAGTTCTGGTAGTACGTGAAAGCTTTCTGCTCATATAGGGCTCTGTGTTTCAGTTTTAAATGACTTTCCTTAAGGAAAGTCTTTCTACAGTGAGAGTAATCATTTGTGCTCCTAATAGTACAGGAGCTAAATGCTGTGAGTTGTATATAGAAGATTTTTATCTTTAAGATAATAAACAATGAAAGTAATTTAATATTTCTGGGCTGTTATCTGTTAATGTAAAGAAGTAATTTTTAGGAGGGAATTAGAATTTAAACACACAGATTCTCTTCTTTTATCAATACTTTTCCCACCTTTATGAAAAAGGATGAAAACTCTTCTAACTTACTTTATTTTTTTTGGTACCAGGAATTGAACTTGGGACCTTGTGCTTGCAAGGCAGGCAGTGGATCTAACTTACTTTTAATACTTCATCATATCTATTTCTAAGCTTTCACCTTTTAAGGTATTTTTCTAACAAATAATTGCATTTTCTAAATTATTATATGTCATGGTAATAAAGTGGGAGTAGGTAAATTAAAAGGCACTCCAAAATACATTTGGGGAAATGGGATGGTCTACTGATTAGGACACAGATGTAATATGATTAAAATCAGTTAACAAACACATTTGCTCATCCGGTTGTCACTCATTTATTATGAGCACTTATTTTTCCCCAGACACTGAACAAGGTACAGGGGCATTAAAGAGAACAAGATCTAGTTCTTGCATTAAAAGAGTTTACGATCTATTGGGAAGGGAATGTGAAAACAAACAAAAGCACAGAGTTAAATTTCAATATTTACTTATATATAAAGTGCATAAATGAAGGACTACATATATAAAGTGTCTGGGCAACTCTCAGAAAATTCATAGAAAAGGTAAAAGATAATCTGGAAATTAGTATATGAGTAGGAATGTGTTGTTCAGGTCCAGCTGAAACAGGTGATGAATGATAGTAAAGGATGGATCAATAGTGAGATGGTGGCTTTCTGGAACAAGAAGAAGGCAAATACCAGACTGGACAAAGAGACAGAAGCCAGATCTTGGAAGGCCATTCTGCCTTGGATAATGAGCTCTGACTGTACCTAGTAGATGACAATGACCCATGGGCAAAGTTTGGGAAAGATCACACTAAAAAGAAGGAGGATGTGAGAGAGAAATCTTAGAAGTGGGACTTCAGTAAGAATACTGTCAAGAGCCAAGGGAAAGATCATTGATTCTTAAGTAAGGTGAAGCTCTAGGGACAGAGAGAAAAATGTAATTTAAAAAGATAGTGATATGTTAAAATCAACAGTGTCTAATCACTGTTTAGAGGAAAGGAAATGGAGATAGAAGTTGATATCCAGAGTTTAAATTACTAAAACATTAATTTTCCGCTAGCAGTACAAATGACAGCTGTTGATTTGTGTAATAAACCTATATAATCAATGAATATATATAACATTATATCATCACAAGAAAAGATAATTTTGATAGTCATTAAACCACTGAATGGACTGAAATATTAGGATCACTAGAAAAGATTTTTGAGATGGAACTAGGCTGTCTAAAATTTACTTTGAGATGTTTTTACCTGATTTGATTCTCTTTAGTTGAAATTGCTGTAATCTCAATAAATCAATAATAAATATAATCAGCATAAAGCTCTGATGGGTTCAAAAAGTTAATTTTCAATCTATTGTAACTGCTAAAAGAAGACAGAGTATGGACAGAAGTTTTGGGGAAATGATCTAATAATACAATGAAAGACACTGACAATGTTCACAGAAAGACTTCCACACCTCAAAGAGTGTGAAAGGATATGAACATATACTAGAGTTTTATAATAAATGCTCAAGTCTAGGAAGTTTAGATCGCTAACTGGACAGCAGTGTTTGTGCATGGAAGAAAGTGGGAAAATGAGTTACTGTGGGTAAAAACAATCCCCATGTGTGAAGGAAGAAAGTGGGCTTCTTCTTTAACTAGATAGGGCTTGGATGCCCTGTGGGAACTGATAGCTTGGTTAGGTTTATTTCCAGTAAAGAAAAAGATAGTACTGAGGCCACTAATATTAACACCTTTAAAGCGAAGACCAAAGACCATACAGGAAGAAGCTACAACTGCAAGAGAAGTGGTGTTGTATTCAATAGTCATTTAGCTGATGAGCAATTATCCCAGGGATCAGTTAAGATGCTAACTCAACCAGAAAAACTTTTATGAATCCAATTCATTGTTTCCTTTTATAGCTCAACCATGAAGACTGAGAAAATCTAAGGACTATGATCTTACATAGTAGCAAATGACTATGATATTGGTAATAATAGGTCTTGCTCCAAGTACTAAGGACTTTGCTGATAATTCCATTTCTTTATGAGATCATAGGAGGAAAAAAAGAATGAGAAATATATACCCACTGAGATCTCATGAATTGATTAAAGGGAATGTTGCCAATGCAATGTTGCCAGGCTATAATTGTTTTTCTTTTCTGACTAAAATCACTTTAATTTTCTGACACCATTCATGGTGGAAATTAATTATTAATTTCTTTTCCTAAATATATAATGACTTGTGAAAATGCATATAATCTAAAGATAAATGGAAAGTAAAAGAATACTCATGTAAGCCATAAATATACTAACATTTTAATACAGATTTCATACTGTTTTTATTTTTATAAAAATTATATAGCATTTAAGGCCCAAAAGGGAAGAGGAAGTAGGAAGGGGGTGGAGGGAAGGAAAAAATATGAGAAAAGAAGGAAAAAACAGAAACAAAGTTTTTGTAAATACGGCAGGGTGGAGGAGTGGAAGGAAAGGAAGAGGAATGAGGAAAAAACAAGAACCAAGATATATCATGTACAGGTACAAATTCCCAATGATGAAAGTGATCATAATGTATACCTAAAATGTATCAATAAACTTAATGAATAAAAAAGAATTAGAGTTATATAATAAACATTTTATGTATAAACTTCCTCTTATTTATGTAATATTATATAATGCAAAGCCTTAAATATATTATCAATTTTGCAAAAGAGAATTATAAAATCAAATTTAGTATGTATCTATCTCAGATTAAACTTTTATCTTAATGATAAAAGATAAATGATAAACTCAAACACGTCTACTTCCAGCATGTTTGAGTTCAATGTCATATTTATAAATATTTTACATAAGCATAATTATTTGAAAAGTACTCGTAAATTATCTTCAGCCTACTCATTTAAAAACACTTTCATGCCGGGGATTTAGATCAGTGGTTTCGCCGCCTGCTGCGCAAGCTCAAGGGCCTGAGTTTGATTCCCGGTACCAAAAAAAAAAAAAAAAAAAAAGATTGTCATTATGTTTACCAAGGCACTTTACCTAAAGCCATTCAATAATGGTTCTTAAATACCAATGATAAAATATCCATTCTGAATTAAAGAGTTGTAAAGAGAGCTAGAAAGAAGATATGGGAAAACATACATATGGTTATAAAAACTATTTAAATGATAGTTTTCATTTTAAGTTTTAAAGTAGCATTGTCTAAGTTTCAAAAGTTTAATTTACCATCTTCCAACTGACAACAAAATACAATGTTTACAATTTTTCTAAATTATAATTCATTTAAAATTTGGCAATATGTTTCAAAAATTATTTTCATTTTAAGTTTTTAAACATTTCTTCCTTATAATATTCTCAAATATATCTTACGTTAAGATCAAACTACTAGAACTAGCCACCTATTTCTTTATGTGTAAAGGAATAAAATTTCCCTTATATTATTTCTTTAAAAATTAATGTAGAGTGCCAGGGATTTAGCTCAGTGGTTCTGTCGCCTGCATTGCAAGCACGAGTACCCGAGTTTGATCTCTGGTACCAAAAAAAAAAAAAAAAATTAATGTAGACAGAAGATATTTTCAAATTCTAAATGATTAATTTTCTGATGAAAAATGTCTTTTTTTTATAAGAAATTTGGTACCTTAAAGGGTAACTATTTTTTGTTGATAGTCGCTCTGAAGACGCTCTATTTACTAAATCATTTTTTAAGGAAAAAAGGGGCAATTTTCCCTTTATGAAGATACAATATTACAAATATGTTTTGAAGCCCCCTTGAAACAATTTATGGAAACATTACAATCACAATAGAAAAATGTTTTTACCAGATATAAGGAAAGATGTTTGCAAATTTACAACTGTGAAAATACTCTTTAAAAGTAGATGGTAATAACCATTTTAAAGTAGATGGCAATGATCTATGAAATTTAAACACTGCCAATTACTGAGCTAAACTCCAGTAATAATTTGGTCTATAAAAATGGATTTAATGAGATACATCAGGCGTTTTTAAATTTTTTAAATGATCAAAACTTACTTGGTTCTGTAAAGTATCTTCTAGGTACCAAGAAAATGTGACTAATATTCGACTAATCTGAATTAATATGCATAGTGTCAAACACACATTAAGTTTCAAAGACTTACCAGAGAGAAGAATGTAAAATATATTAGTCACAATTTTTATATGAATTACCTAATTAAATAATAGTTTTTATGTAATCTTTTAAATAAAACACGCTAAAAACATTTTCACCTATTTTATGAGGAGTATTTTTTAACATAGCTGTTAGAATTTTAAAATTATTATGCGCCTTGCATTAGATTTTGTTGGCAGCATTGGTATGAATTAAAAATATGCAAGAATAGACCCTTATGCATTAATACATTTCAAGGTTTAAACTAGTACTTGAAAATGACTAGTGTGAACATTGGTTCCTCATGTACTTTAAAGAATGGTAACCTCAGGGGAAATTTCTGAGTGATGTAAGTCATTCATATAAAGTCAGGTATAAAAAACTATTATGATTAAGAGAAATAATGTTGCTAGGTATGTTGAGAAGGCTATCCATCGGATTAATGTCTGTTCAGTTTCCAGTTTGTTCTATATATGGCACTAATTAACTTAGAGAAATGCTCGCATTTTAGTATACAAATCATAGTTACAATTTCTTTTGAGTTACTTGTGTGAAAGTGTAAATTTGTCATATAAATTGATTTATAAAATTATGAAAAAAATTATTTGCAATAGAGCTCTGATATCATGCTTTTACTATGAAACAATTAAACTGAAGTTTCAACATAGAGAATTTAATACTGTATGCAGTACAATTTAGAAACATGCAAACTGATCTTTAAGTCATTATTCCTACCGTCATAAATCCATCCAGCAAACCTGAATCAGGTTTCGGGGGCGCCTGTAACCGTTCCATTGACCACTTTTCGATGATGGAGGAGACTTGGGTATTTTCTGTATTTAATATTCTGAACCCTGTCATATTAACACCACTGTATCTGTAGGGCTCTACATCAAGAGCAAAGAGGTCCTGAAAGACAAAATTCTTTGTGTCAGGATCAACAGAGTTCATTCAAAAGCATATACTATTGAAATAGTCACTTATTCTTCCTTCCCTTAGGATATTTAATACCATTTTGTCTCAAGTGATATTCACCATCACAAATTACTAAGATTCAAACAGACTATCCTTATGCTTTGACAGTTTAAATATGTATGCTGTGTACCTAAATCTGTTTGTATATATTATATTCTAACTCATGGAATTAAACAGGGTCTTCTGTGACTTCCATTCAACATTTACATAAGCTTTCATCTTCATGTTAAGCATAGCTTGTTCTTATTGTTTATGCAATAACATTTTACTTTAAACTAATAGAGGTGTTTTTCTAGGCCCTGCTTGCTTGACCAGTTGTTTTTCATGTTTAGTTTTCTTTGGCCTAGGCTTTTGTTGTTGTTACCTGTTTGCTTGCTTTTAGAAACATATAAAATGCCAACTACAAAGAGGACAAAGGTCACACATGGTTTATTTTCTTATAGTGACATTCAACTAACTCCCTTGATAGCTTTAGCCTCTTATCTCCTGGGAAAACTAAAGGACAGAGCAAGAGCATTCACTGTATATACACTGAAGAAAGTGAAAGAAACTGTTCCCATGGTAAACTTACTGATAAGATACATGATATAGGAAACAGAAGGTTTCTACAACCAACAAAGCCAGTATTTTCCCCTCCTCTTGGATGTAGCTATTATTAGTTAGAAGCCATATTTTATATGTTTCTAAAAAAAAATGGAGCTACTAGTTTAAGATAGGTATAAATCATTAGTTTATAATTGAAAGCTTTTCATACTTTGATTCTAATCGAACTGTCCCACTTTCTTTTGCACTGATTATCCTTTACGAATTCTCTATTACAACCAAACTGATGTAGATGTTTTCTCCATTTTTTAAAGTAAGAGATATTCTTGATTTTCTCAAAATCTTATGACTATGGTGGAGTTAGGTTAAAACAGCATTGAAATATAATTGATGAGGGAAGTCTCTCAGTCCCCTTATACCTGCATACCATTAAGTTTCCTAAAAACTGCAAAAAGTCACCTAGTAAGAAATGATATAAATAGAGCAGAGCCAGGTTTGGAATTTATAAGTAGAATACAACTATTATGTGAAAAATATTGAAGAAAGAGTTGTTATCATAGGAAGCTATTACAATCAACTGAATTTGAGCAATTTGATCTGGTAACTTCAAAACTCTCAAAAGTAAGACTACTTGGAAGAATTTTGAGTCAACAGAAAGAGCAATAATTAGACTGGTTACACTATAGAAAAGGAAGTGGAAGCTAAAGAAACTGTGGAGGAAATATTAGTAAAATTTTGGGGTGACATAGTTAAAGATTACAAAAATTTTTAAAGAAATCAAAAGAGTAGTAAATTTGGAAGACAACATATTAAGGTTAAAATATTTCCTAATTACTTTAATGCCACAACAGTTGGAATTGCCCCACAGTATGCAATATTTGGAGTATTACACACAAACATTTAGACTTCATATGAACAAAAGTGCAAATATAACTCTAAAAATATATCAGTTCTTAAGAAGATAACTGGAAAGGAAATAAATAGGATAAAATTGGTAATGGGTAGAAGAGAATTAGTAAAAGAGACAGTTCTATTTTACAGGGAAGGAAAACCAAGATAATGTATCAATGAAGAGAAAAAGCTAAGAATAAACATATTTGATATAATGTTATGGTCAGATTTTCATGCATAATAAGGGAAAATATCCTTTGGGTATGTGAAGATAAACTGTAAAGGTAATGTTAAAACATAATGACTGTTAGAAAATTCAACTAAAACAAAAGAGAAAATGTAGTCTGTTCAAAGGACAGCTTTAATAAACTTGATTTTCAAAAAACAAATAGAGCTAAGATTACAACACGAGAACTTGATCTTGTCTAATCATTGATTTTTTTCAAGACACTAATTTTAAAATCCATTGTTTTGAAAGTCCTCTAAAGCAATATAAAAATAAGACATAATATTTTGAATTGATAACTAAAGTATTATCTCAAAATCATCAGCTTCCCACTAAGGGTTATTAGTTTTCTCTGATAATTCCTTCTGGGTATTATAAAAATAAAATGAAGTATAACTAAAAATGTATCACTATATTATTTCTTCTCAATCAAAATCACATTTCTTTCATTGTAAAATGTCACAATAATGAAACAGAGCATTACTTTTGTTGTAATAAATTACTTACCAGAGTGGTAAAGATATAATGATAGTATTCTGTCATCATTCCCATAGCTAATGCCTAAGAAAAAAAATACAGAAATAAAAAATTAATATTAAAGTATACATAGTATGACTTACATTAAATCAGTTAGATGGGTGGTAACAAAATAGCAGGATGTGATTAAAGAATCAATATACAATATTCATGTTGCATCAAAATTGGGCTAAATTAAATCTTTTCTTAGTAGCAAAAAAGATTATAGGTTACTGAAGGAATTTCTGAATAATTCTCTTGATAGAAAAGCTTTTAGGTGAACATTTGCAATTGTCAAGCTTATAGTGTTACATTAACACAAACTTGAAATTAACACCTCCTAGTTCTTTATATTTATAATGTCTTCACTATAAATACCCTAATGAGGAACACCATTTTACTTTGAAGAACAGTGTTACTCAGTAAAAAAAGTACTGCAAAGTACAACACCAATAGACATTTTCTTCAGCACTTCAGAGACATTTCCTTAGCATTAATGAAGGAAATGTAAATCTCCACTACTTTACAAAAAGTACAAATAATTAAAGAAATACATTTGTTTGTATTAATAGACCAATTGAAAATTACTATGTCTTTTTTACTTTTCCTTGGTCCTTGTTAATTTTAGTCTATCAATTTTAAAACAAGTTCTTCTAGATTCAAACTTCCACTGGCAGTAAGTATCCATGTCATTTTCCCCTCTGAAAGCAGAAGAAGCTTTAGAAATGATTACTTATCAGTGAACAAAAATTGGCAATGAAAACTGAAACCAGTGTATTTTTTTAACTTCCTGATGAGTCTTGGCAGAAAATGAGTATTCTCAGGTGCACATAATAGTCTTCCACAAGCCACTAACTACACACACCACTCCATTACTAATAGCTGCTTCAGCTGCCAGACATTTTTTTGCTCCATATACATAAGTATCACAATCCTGGGTCAGTATTAACCAGTTAAATAGAATAAAACTAATAATTTTGTATGAAGCACTCAGTTAGACAAGGATAGATTTTTTTTAAATTTTGGAACATACGAAATATACAAAAGAAGGGAGAAACATTAGCGGAGAGCAACATCATACACATGAACATTAGGAGGGGTACTTAATAATAAAATCACCAAATAATACTCTTTGAATGGATAATAACTGTGTAAATGAGTAACATTCTCAGTATCACATTAATCAAAATAAGAGAAAATTTCCCTGATTCAGTAAAAATTGTCACTTTATTTTTGTAGAAGGCATTCATCGTTCCTGATGGGTATGTGCAGAAATCTTCTCATCTCCAAAAACACTCGATGACACCTCAGTACGTACCTTGTTTCTTCTTTTATGAACTCAATAGGTATAGAAATAAAGATAACTCAAAGAAATAGTGATTTAGATGTATAGCTATAAATAATACATAGTGACTAAAATATGTCTAACACTAAGAATATTATGTGTAAGCTTCATAAAAATTCTATGAAATAAGTTTCATTATTGTATTTATTCTATGAATGAAGAGACTGGGACATAATGCATATGGATGCATGGATTGCCCAGAAGAGTGATATAATGGGTCAACTTGGACTCCAGGTCTAGCTCTTGGAGTGTGGATTATAAATGTCAACCTAAAAGGTTAGCTGGGGGACACTGAAAATGAGAACACAGGGTTTACTGGAGCTGAAGCATGAATAGCCACCTGGGAAACCTGTATGCTAATTGCCTGCAGTAACTGCTTAGAGATTTTTTTTAAAGTGACAGTTGTATTTATAGCTTTCGACTGCAACCTGGAATTGGAAATTATATCAATTGTTCATCAGCAACTGAGATCAATGCTTGGAAAAGTTAAGCTGTCTTGTAAGAAAAGGACCAAGTGGTTTTCCAATCTCTGGGTGGTTTGGGAGAGGGGATCTCTTGTACGTAAGGTCAGGGGAATTTAAAAACCATGTTTTGGGAAACAGTAAGTTTGGCTCAATCCAAAGGCCTACTTAAATCCTCAGCTCACTACAAAATTAGAGCAGATAAGGTATCTAATAGCAGATTATAAAGCAGACTCCACTCTTAAGTGTCCCAGATCAATCCTACTCCTTCTTTATCTTTCACTTTGATGTTCCTTATCTATGCCATTTTATGAAATAGGCTACTTTATACTCTCAAAGATGTAGATTCATTTTAGAACATATGAATTCTAAAATTTCTGACTCTTCCTGATAATTTGAAAAGCTTGGTATTTGATCCCTGTGCCTGAATTTGTGCTTTGCGGGTGTGGGTTTGAGGATATGGTCTAGAGAGGATGGCTTGCATTCTGAACTGGCCACAGGTTCTTCTTAATTGCCTTGAGAAGAGATCTATGACAGATCTATAGCTGGAGTTTCTATGTGATCCTCATTAGCTTTCTCTCAGTCTCTGCTTTTGAAAACAAGAATCAATCATGGGCAATGATATTTGATCTAGAGAAAGCTAGGAATAGAAGAGGTTACTTATTTTTGATTAAGTACTTCCACTGTAACCTTATTCACAAAAATAATATAAATTTTCTTTTGGAAGACCAGTTTAAAAAAGAGAACTTGCTCTTTTTCCTCAAACATATTGCATCATATCTTGCTACTACTTTTGAGCCAACTATATGCACACCTCAAACCATAACAATGAGAATAAAATTACTACCTTCTTATATACAGGTAAGTGACCTCAAGAGAAAAATTGGTTGTCCCCAAAGTACCAGAGATTGATTTTTATAGAATAAAAATATTATTAGCTATCTCCAATGTTAAGCTAGTATAGTATTAATAATAACATATGATAAAACAATATATACAGTTATCTAGGTAGGTAAAGGTACACAATTTGCATTTTATTCTTTAGGTTAGATCAAAGCATTATATTGCTCAAGGTTAAAGAGTGGGGAATGATGGTCTTTAGACATATACAATAAGCTTTAATTTCATTTTACTCTTTGCTGTTATAGGAGTTTGTTTCCATAATCTTTTACATTTTTTCAGACTAAAAGGTTTTATTTCACACTCTCTGACCTACACTCTGAAGTTCTTGATTTAATTTTTTTCTGTGATGGGATGTCCTTGGGATGTTTTACTTCAGTGTATTTGGCTGTTTCCTAGGGAATTTTCTGTGACAAATTTGGATAAAAGTGGAATCAGCTGATGTTGACGTATGTGTACCAATTAGCATACTCAGCTTTCCTCAGAGAAAAGCTTTCCTCAGAGTCCCCAACTCCACTCACTTCTAGAACTTTCAAGCCAGAATGTTAAATATCACATGGTTTCTCTTATCTATGATAGATATAGATATTGATATATATACAGATAGATAGATATGATGTCAGTTCCCCCAAACAAATGTAAATATTATGTATTATAGACACATGCTAATAAAAACGTATCACTCAATATTTAGTAAATGCTCAGCTAGTTTTTTTTTTGTTTTTTTTTGGGGGGGGTACTGGAGATCAAACTCAGGACCTTGTGCTTGTGAGGCAGGCACAGTGCCACTGAGCTAAATCCCCAACACTGCTCAGTTAGTTTAAATAAATACATTAAATAAATAAAAAAATGAACAAGTTTAACTTAAACTGGATACTGCTGACACTCATTCTTGGGTGTAGCCATACTAGGTAAAAGCTTTTCTATTTCTGTTCAACTCTTATACTATGTTTTTGGTGTTCCAAGATTAAATAATAACAAAGAATCTCAGCAAAATTTTGTAAGTCATAAAAATAAATCCCCATCCATACACTGCTGCATTTACAAGAAGAAAGATATTTGCTTTTTCCTTGACTTGGTTTCTGGAATAACCTGCACTCAAATGTGGGATAAGTGCTTCCCAAAGCCAGGTGAGTTAAAAAAAATATATCCCTATATATGTGGTCATCTAATGTTACAGGTCCTCAGAGCATGTATTTGGTATAATGTCACTCTGGCTGCTCTTTATGATTTATATTCTCATTTTATCTTTGTTCTTACTTTTCATCTAGTAAAATTAAACATTTTGTTGAATATATTTAAATATGATTTTAATTGTATCTTCATTTTGCAAACAGAGCAGATTATATTAAGAAAACAAGTATGGTATAAAATAATGGATGCACTCCATAAAGGGAAGATTAGAAATTCTATTATTAAAGATGATAGATACTCTCTCACTTTTCAGACAGCAAAGCAAGTCAGAACTGCTTCTTTAAAGAGAAGACAACTGCTCCTTTATGTGTCATTAGAAGCCCAGAGAAAGCAGGTCGACGCTCTGTCACTGAATTTGCACAGGGCTCTGAGAAGAGCCCTCTTTCCAAGTCTGTGCCATTTAAATGTGACCAAGAATCGCTAGGGAATTACATGAAATACAAATTATAACTCAAAATTCAAATGGTTATTTTTTGCACCATTTTATTCACTATTACAAAAAACTTAAAAAAACAAAATCTCTCATGTTTTATTACCCAAACACAAAATAAGAGTAATTTTCCAAATCTCATTAAGTATTTCACAGTAGTAAAACTGACATTCATATTGCAATATTTTACAAACATCTGCTTAATAAGTGAACTATGTTATAACAAACATTTTCTGTTGGTAGTTATATTTAATGGAATATAAGTTGACATCGGAATCTGTATAACTCTCCAGCAGAGATATTTTATCCTCCACAAAAGAAGTTTAAAAGAGTCGATTAGTCCAAAGCCACTGTGTCACATCCGTGTGCATATAAAAAGCGTAAAAAGAAAAATCTACAGAATTTTGTTCAAATCCAGGCTGCGCTACTTAAAAATTGGATGGCTTTCTACTAGTCATTTACTTCCCAATTTCAGATCCCTTACCTGTAAGATATGGACAAATTCCCACTTTCCAGTTTGCTATTAAGTCTCTGAATAGTTCTGACCTAACATTGTTTTGTTGTTGTTTGGGTTCTTTTGTTTCTTTGTTTTGCAGAGCTGGGACCAACCGAACCCAGCCCCCCACCTTCACTGAGCTATCCTCTAAATCCTCAGCCCTCATTTCATTGTTTGTTTGTTTGTTTCTGTTTCTGTTTTGGCTTTATTTATTTATTTATTTCTGAGGCAAGGTCTCATTGAGTGACTAAGTTGCCCAGGCTGGCCTTAGAAATGTTCTTCCTGCCTCTCCATTGGTCTAGCATTGTTTTACTGCTACATAATGGTTTTGTTTGACTGATTTGCAAAGATCTTTTTACACAGATGTTAGTTATTTTATTCTGGGAGGAATATTTGTAACATCACTAAGTGTAATCCCTGGCCATTTCCTTTCTACTGTACATTGGTCAAGTTACCCAATTATTCTAGGATGAGATAGTTTCTTGTGGCTATGGTGTTGATGAAATAAGATTAAATATATTAGGCATCTCACAGTTCATACTAGGTAAAGAGTAAACCTCTTTTATCTATTTCCTACTATTTGATTACAATAGAGGAGCTATTTAATGATTAAATCTTAGTATCTTTCCTCTTTTCATTATAGAATCAAAATTTCTATCATTAATCAACTTCTAACAGTATTGAAGGCATTTGAAAATAACAAAATTTCAATCTGCTTTGATAATGATCAATATTTATATTACTTTTCTTTTATTTTTTTATTTTATTTATTTATTTTTTGGTACCAGGGATCGAACTCAGGACCTTGCACTTGTGAGGCAGGCGCCGGAACCACTAAGCTAAATCCCCGGCCCATATTACTTTTCTTTTAAAACAATTAATCAAAAGCAATTGCCAGACTATTATCAGATTTCATCAAGGTGATTTCTCTAATTTTTTAATTGTGTAAAATAACAGCATTTTAAAGAAAACATACTTTAAGTACAAGTTTATAAAGAAACTATAAATATAAATAATTTTTAAATTACCTGTTTTAAAATACCCGCTGCCATTTCATGGCTACAGTCAAAGATGACATGAAATTCCTTGCCTCGCTTCATTTCTTTCAGTAAAGGTTTTGCATCCTTTGTGTCAGCAGGCAATTGGCGAATTTTAAGTCGAAGATTGTACCTTGATGGAGCCTTGATGAGCTCTTGCAAACGAATGAGACCTTTAATTTAAAAGAAACAAAAAATAATATTAAAGGTAAATCAGAATGGGCCATAGAGTCATAAAAACACACTCATTATGATTTGTGACTCTTGATCATGTAGAGATGCATTTCATAGTGTAACTATGAAAATTTTTATTTCAATGAAGTACCATTTTATGTTATGTTTGTTATTTTTGTTAAAATACTCATTCCTCAAATTCTTTAGGCTAGTCTTCCAATTATGAAATACACTATTATACATTAAAGTTAATAATAACTATGTATTACACATTATTAGAGTGATTCACAATAAGTATTAACAATATAAAGTAATATTAAAGACAAAATGTCTAAAAATTCCTAATTTGGATTATCCCTAAATTTTTCCCATTCTAAATCTCTATTATCCTCATAAAATTTTTTATAGATGTAGACTGATCAAACACCAGCCTTTGCTGCATGCAGGAAAGAAAGCCACCCTTGGCCTCACAAGATGCTGTGAGAGTCAAATTTCAATGTGTGTTGGGGGGAATCTATCATAGACTAGGTGTGGGTCTTGAATCTCAGTCCCCAAATCTATGATCAAAGTAGTTTTGTACTGATCTTCAGTTTCTTGTTCTGTGTAATAGGATTAAACTATCTATACATTAACAAATAAAACACCAAGTAAGAAACAGGCATCTATTGGACCCTCAGTAAGTGGTAGTTTGTCATTATTGTTAATATGGGCCAACACAGGAAGAGTATAAGTTTTTAAAATTATAATGGTTACTAGATTTGTTATTGGAAAGATAATTTGACATTGATTTAGATAGACTCAAAATTTATTTATTTATTTATTTATTCATTCATTCATTCAGTCAGTCAGTCAGTCAGTCATTGATTCAGTCATTCAGACAGGGTCTTGCTATATAGCTTAGACTGGGCTTGACCTTACTGTGTAGCCCAGGCTGGCCTCAAACTCATGGCAATCCTTCTGCCTCAACCTTCCAAGTGCTGGATTTACAGACATGTGCCACCATGTCCAGCTAGATTCAAGGTTTAAAAGAACATTTTAAGAGATTAACATGTTACTACTGGAAAAGAAGCTATATAGTTAGATTAGCTCAACAATTGAGATTGGCAAAGTTCAAGTGACTTAAAAACAGAAATTTTCTGAAGAATAATATCCACAAATAGTATTTGTAGCGTTCAACCTAAGTATAAATACTGCCAAATATTTTCAAGTCTCTTAAGAGCTCATGTAGATACTTCATTGAGCGATCAGGTACAATAAATGTTTACTCATTCTCTCCACACATATACATTCCTGCTGGCGCTAATGGGACAGGTTTCAGTTTGCCAGCTTCCCTGGGGAATAAATCTGAAGTATAAAGAAATGAAAAAAGTAAAAATTGCTGCTTGTAGGAGCTGTCATTGCTGACTTGAGAATTTAAGGAACTATGTCTCCACTCATTCATTCAACATATAATTTGTGCATGTCTACTATGCACAAGACACTGCTTCGTGGATGAGTATAATAATTGGAATAACAATATTTATTCAGTCTTTTACTGCACAAGATGTACTTTACCTATGGTATTTTTATATACAAATGTTTCTAGCATGCTTTTCACATCCATTTTTTCAATTAGAGATAAGGTACTTAGAAAGCAGTTAAATACTAAAATAGAATCATGATTTCTAAATTCTTGTTTCCATCACCTCCTGCTCCAGGTGCTTAGAGACTTGGCTGAGTTTTCTCACATGATACTTATTCTCATTTTTTCCTATCCCCTAACACTGAGATAGAAACCCTTGTCTGAATTCTATTATAATACCTTGTATGCATGTGAGAGGGTTAACAAATAGGAAGATGCATGTGAAACATCCAAAGGATCATTTTTGCACCTATTTTAGGCAGTATATTATGGCATCCCACTAGTATAATTTATGTGGATGAAATTTCTACCAAAAGGAAAATGAGCTTAAGCAGCAGCAATGTGTTTTAATTACAATATTTGCTATGTGTTTCCTCTGTGTCTCTTCAGCCATCTTTCTAACTCTTTCACTATTTTCCCTTTACAGTTTATCATGTTCTAAAAATGCCAATTTCTAAAAAGATTATCCTAAAATGCCAATTTCTAAAAAGATTATCTTAATTAGACCCATCATAACTAAGCAAATATGCATGCTTTGTAAAATGAACGATTTTTTTAAAGAAAAATTAAATTTCTCAAAATAATTGAGATGGTTTACATATAGTTCTATCCCAAGTCATTTGTTCAAGATAGAGAAATAAAAGGGCATATCTATTAGGTAAAATAAAAGGGGCAAAATCTATTTCCTTGAAAATAAGTCTAAGCCAGGCAGGCTAGCACACATCTATAATCCCAGAACTCTAGAGGCTGAGGCATGAAAATTACCATGAGTTCAAGGCCAGTCTGACCTAGATAGTGAGTTCGAGTTCAGCCTGAACTATATAGCCAGACCCTGACATAAAAGCCAAGATAAAACACAAAGAAAGAGAGAAAGAGAGGGGCAGTGAGGGGAGGGGAGAGGAAGGGAGAAGGGGAAGAAAGTGGTGCAGGGAGGTGAGGCAAGGTGAGGGGAGTAGAGGAGAGGAGAGGAGAGGAGAAGCCAAGAGAACCGAATTGAAGAGAAGCAAAGAGAAGAGAAAAAAGAAGAAGGCTAATGAAAATAACTGGCAAACAACAGTTTTCAGAAATGCCTACTTTAAAAAATTTGGCACCTAGTAAATTATTTAATCTCAGAGTAAAATTATAACTTTTTAAAACAGCCTTCTCATTAAAATGTCTACCTTACCTTAATGTAATTAGTTTATGTAATGATAATAAAAAAGAAACAATCTGCACAGATGGGTTTCTAAAGAACTTCTAACAAAAAAATAAGCACCACCCTGCAATTATCTGCTTACAGTATTTTGGGAGATGAGTAACATTCTGTTTTACCTCTAATTCCTTGACTGAGACTACATTATTTTTTGTATTGTTTAAGTTTTTCCTACCTTTTGCTGTTTTCACTTATTTTAACTGTAGCTAAAATCAAAGTTTATCTTTCAGGAACAGAGGTCTAAGCTGTTCTGCCATCAATTTAGTGTTTAAGGAGCCTCCAGACAAGCCATTTAAGCACCCTCCAGCTGGCTCCTCTTCCAAAGAGATAAATCACACCACCTTTTGGGCAGGCCCAGGCTCCCCTAGCCCCAGGAAAGGACTCCCAAGTTCCTCCCATATCCAGACATCCATTTCCACAGCCATACACACTACAGCTTTGCCAGCTGGCTTAATCACCTGGCCTATTTATCATTTTAGTTAATGTGGTCCTTGCGCAGTGTCAGAATCACACCAAACTGCATTGCAAAATAAGTCATGCCAAAAATGACTCTTGCATTCCATGTCTCATCACTCTTCTTTTCAGATGATAAAAGCTAGTAATTCATTAAGAAGCAAAAATTTACTATTTCAACCATTTTTTTGTTTGTTTGTTTTGGTACCAGGGATCGAACTCAGGTCCTCACGCTTCAACTATTTTTTTAAAAAAATATACTGGGTTTTGAACCCAGGGACTTTTTTTTTCCTTTTTCTATTTTTTTTTTTTTTTTGTACCAGGAATTGAACTTGAGTCCTTAAGCTTGCGCAGCAGGCAGTGAAACCACTGAGCTAAATCCCTGGCCCAAACCCAGGGACTTTTATTGAGCTACATCTCCAGTCATTACCATTATTAATAGTATTGTTGTTGTTGTTGTTCTTGTTGTTGTTATTTGAGATTTGGTCTCACTAAGTTGCTAAATTGCCCAGGCTGGGCTCAAGCTTCTGATACTCCTGCCTCAGCCTCCCAGAGTGCTTGGATTACAGGCATCTATAATCACTCCAGCAGGAAGTGTGTTAAAGCAAATTAATCATGCATGTACACCAGCCATGGACTTTGTAATGCATGGTAATGCTATAAAAATAGGAAAGGGAGCCAATTATAATAGATTTTAAATAGCTTTGACAGTAGTGTTGGGTTGACGTTCAAAAATTCCTATTTCTAAATTTTTATCAGCTATCCTCTCCTTGGGAGTGAAGTAGATTCACTTAGTACACCGATCATACAAAAAAGACATCAAATAGTATGTCTTTTATATGCTGCTAACTTGCAAATGTGTATCTTTTTCCAGGATACCTCCATGAACTCTGGACTCTTAAATTCACTTTCTTATTTGACATCTGTGCAGCAAAGAATTAATCTTACATAAAGAGAACTCTGGCTTTTGCCATTGAACCTGGGGACTTGATTCATCGTCTTTGGAATGTCTGCCTGCTAAGTCTTTCTTTACCTATGTGCCTTGGATTACAAAGGATGGGCTAATTGTGTAATTTGTGGTGAGGGCTTTGGGCCATGTAGTATCAGCTCAAGATGATAAATAAGCCAAGAGAGTGATCAGCCATGGCTGGTGATCAAGCCCCAGTAAAATCTTTGGATAGTGAAACTTATGTGAGTGTCCCTGGTTGGCAATACTCCATTCCCATTATCACATGCTTTTGCCTGGAGAGGTTATCAATAGCCACAAACCTGCTTAGAGAGGACAACTAGGATCTCTAAGTATGAATCTGTCTGGAACTCTGTCCTGTGCACCTTTTCCCTAAACTGATTTTGATCTGTATCCTTTTGCTCTTATAAATGTTAACAGTGGGTTAAAATTTCAGTGAGTTCTGTGAGTCATTCCAGGGAATTATCAAACTTAGGATGAGCTTCATGACCCCTGAAATTTCAACTACTGTAAAAAAAATGAGGGTAAACACACACCCCTTAAGTTTGTAACTGGTATTAGAAGGGAGGGTGGTGGTCTTGGGAAATGGAGAGGACTGCAGAATAATGCTTCTTCTCTACTTTAATGCCTAGTAGACATCACAAACACAGTGTACCAAACTGACTCTGAAACCCTGTCCCCTCCGAAGCCGTTCCTCTCTCATTCATTCGCACATAAAATAATGGAGAATTTAATCTTTACACTTAGTTGGGTCAAAAACATTGGTACCATCTTTGATTACTTTATTTCTGACACACACCATGTGTAGTTTTCTAGCATACCGTATCAGACTTATATTCAAAATATTGAAGATGAAGTAGAAAGAGGGTGCCCAATTCCTACCACATGCTTAGGCTGTGTTCAATATGCAAGATGAGTTCCATGCCATCCAGGAGGGATTATAAGCCTGAGGTATTATGGGGACTATATCTGTGATTCCAGAGGAGACATACTAAGGAAGACGGAAGCCACAGTCTATTGCTTCTATAGTCAATACCAACATGTGCTGTCCTTGTTTCTTTTTTTTACTGATATGAGAAAAGCAATTATGCCACTATTACAAAGTAAACAGTGCTTTTGGTCATGCCAAAGCTAAACCTTTTTGTTTTCTAAAGCATCAGGATCCAAGTTCAGTGTGTGCTAAGGTTAATTTTTAATTTAGAAGGCTTTAGTCTGTAAGAAGGCAATTAAGTTAAGATTGCATTTTAATTCATTTTCTTTGCTTATTGCTATTAAAATCTGTTTGCATCTCAATTGTGAGAGAAATAATAGCATGGTTCTTGTTAGCTTATTGAAGTGCTGTGCTCATTGGGAGACATCAAAGTCATGGTAAGTTTGCTTCATCCGACACTTACCCAGTACTAGATCCATCTTGTCATCTAACTTTTCCTTGTCTTACTGATATAACTGCTGTGTGGGAACTTATTCCTTTTATAACAAGATAGACTAGGTAAGAAGTTGGACAGTTTAATTAATAGGCAGTTGTTATTTGCCCGAAGTCTCCGTAATATGTACAGACCCAATTCATACTTCAATGAGCAAAAAAAGCAACTTATTATCTCCTATAACTGAAAGTAAATGCCAGATTGAAAGTAGGATTGTATGTGTATCAATTTTATTTTCTTCTGTATTATCTCAAGCTTTTCTCACTTGATCACTTGGATGACCAATAGAATCTCACACTCATGAAAGATTTTCCACAAAAAGTCTGTCAAAACCATAAGATGGACCACATCTGATCCAGGTCAGAGTTATTTGGTGGAGAGAAGAGCTGTGGTTAGGTGCCCACCCCTGTGCCGTCACTGGTTGGTGGGGGAAGAAAATGAGCCTCCTTTGAACCATTTAGACAGAGAAAAATCTCTCAAAGGGAACCTGGACAAACAAAAAAATAGATACACCCCAAAAGGCATCACTACCATGTTTTAGAAATTCTCTAACAGGATAACTGTACTTTGCTTTGTGACCAGAATTTGGTAGTATTTTGACTCAGTGGTTGTTTGCAATCAAAGTCACTTTATTATTTTTCATCAAACTGGGTCCTTTTTAAGGAATTAAAGAGATAAATGGAAGTATTTAGTATTTAGATTAGGACAATACTTGTAATCCGTGAATATGCTGGGTAAACCAGGAGTTGTGGGCATCCTCCTTTTCCTTCTCAGAACATTTTATGCTTCATGAGACATATACTTCATCATCTGCAATCCTGGCCATGTTACTGACTCACCCCCAGTGGGACCAACACACCTCATTTTTCAATTCTGATGGCTACATTGCAGGCTTCTTTGTCTCCTGACAACCAGTTTACAGGTACACCTTTCCTTCTGTCACTCTCCCTGCCCTCTCTGCTTGTGATAACCCAACTTCAGCTCTCCAGACAGTGGCTGATTAGGTAGCCTGCTGTCCTTCAGTCCCTATTTGAGTCCAGGTCATTGCAGTTATGAAGTGGCAAATGATCCTTCACAGCTCTTACTTTGGCTCGGTCCCAGGATGCTGCTGTTATTGGTTTTACCCTGCCACTTACTACATCAAATATGATTTAAAGTTGACATTGACAAAACAGCTTAAGAACCTTTGTGGTTGTGCCTATGACTAACAATAATTATCAGAATGACAATGTGCTGCTGAGATGGCCAACTAGAAAAGACTCTTCAGAGACTCAGATTTTATTCTATCACTTTCCCCAGAAAGAAATCATTAACCTCAAAGCTCTTAGTAATTGTATTTATTAAACATGCATCCTATGTTATAAATGATTGAATGACTACATCAGGAAGACAAGGCAACATCACTGTGTGCTTCGCATTGTGATGTAGAAGTGAAAAATATGAACATTAGATATTTCCCATTGATGAGAAAACATGGCAGTAGCAGACCAAAATACAAATCATTTTTATAATGAATTATATGCAATAATCTGAGCTTCTTTAAAGTGCACTGGAAATAAGATAGAATGCCTATGGAGGGTAACCATTTAGCAGGTGGGCCACAACGGGTCGATATTATAAAGGAAAAGCTCCATGATATGAGTATAGAAAACTCAGAAAATCTTCTTAGTTGTTTGATTGTTACTGCTGGAGATTCATGTATTAATTCTGAAACGGTGGGAGATGAGACTGGAATAGTAGTAGGTAAAAACATTTAAAGGCATCATGTTAGAATGTACTTTCTAAGTGAAAGCGTTAAGTACTTGCAAGAATGGCTCACATAAGCAGAAAAAGGAGAATATTATAAGAAACTTCAGATAGTTTCATAAAACCCAATTGTGGCAATTCAATCCTTCCTTAGAAGTAGACACAAGTGTGAACAAAGCTATTAACATATTTTTCACTTCCATTCTTTTCTATGTGTCTGTTTTATTCTTTTCTTTCTAACTAGACTAGCATTCTCTGCTTTGGAATTCATGCAGAAAACATGATTATTCTTCACTCCTGAGTTTACTTGTTTTATGTCCAACAGTTTACAGAAAACAACACTGTTCCAATTCCAAATTCCTGGGAAATGAATCTAATTGGCCCAGCTGTATTAACTTTTGTTCTAAGCCCTGTTAACTTTCATTTTAAGAAGGATCATTGGCCACATTGTAACTGGAATAACAGTGATTTAAGGACAGCAGGCTACCATGGCCAGGGCCCCTGCTTTACCTCAAGCCATGAACATCACTCTGAAGGTGAGTAAGTGGGGTGTTCTGAGAGTTAAGGATACTTCTCATATTCATGGGGAATCACTGAAGAAATTGAGGAGAATCCTATGAACACATTTTTCTATTAAAAGATCACCTGAATGGTATTTCAAGAATGGATTTCTGAGTTGTAAACTGGGGGGTATTAAAACACTACAAGATATTAATTAAAAGGAGGTCGTCTTGAGTTTTATCCCTTTATTAGTAGAACTGACAGAAGAGTAAGGGGAATTATCTGTAAGTCCCCCCACACCCCAGATTTGACTAATGCTCTATCCTGTATCTGTACGTATCATGTATTATTTATTTCTCAGGAAATACAATTTATTTAAAGAATAATTAACTACATCCTTATCTGAGGTAGTATGTGGTAACATTTAAAAGGTTCTGAAATGTTTGCCATGCTGCCAATGAAATACACTCACATTAATCAAGATCATGAAAATGACATTACATTAGAAATTCAGTCTATTAATTTAAAATGAGAAATATAACTGTCACAGAAATGGCAATACTCAAACATGGCCACTGAATTTGCAAGCTACACAAGAAACCATATCATAATCTGAAGGTTGTTTGATTTTAGTTTGGAGGCACAACAAAGCAAACTGACTCAAATAATAAAATAATGATAGATAACATTATTGAAGGCTGGTGTTTTATCCACAAGAACTTTGCAAACAAGCGATGTCATCATGCCCAGTTTTCAGTAGCAGTGAATACACTGAGTGTGGGATATTATTTCCAAAGCAAAGACCTTTTAATGACAAAACCAGATTTAAACCTTGGAAATTTATTCCAAATCTAGAGTCTAATTTTATATCTACATTATATTACTGATAGCTAAAAATCTATTTCCCATTAACAAGTTTTGGACAAGCGCTCTCTTGTTTTTTTAGCCTGTGAAGTCTCCCTTTTTAATAAAAAAATTCAATGTCTCACCTATCCTCTTTTTAATGGACATATCCCTCTTTCTTTGGTTATGTTGGTACCTTCAGTCAGGACATAAGCAAATCTTGTTTATCTAGAAGGAATTCTTATCTTTTAAGGTAGCTCTGCATCATTTCAGTATTACTCATTATGTGTTGACTTCATAGTTTTAACTCTCAGAGGGCAATTTAATTTTTAAGTGTTTCCAAAATACGTTAGCTCCTGACAATGACAGTGGCACTTAAATTATGCTGGAGGTTGAATTGTGTGCACCCATGGATTTGCGCAGTGTAACTATTCTGTTTCTTCTCTATTTGTTATACAAATGTAAAACCTAGCCTTGTGTTTAAGTAAAAATCTTACATCATTTAAAAATAACTATTTCAAAATATTTTTAGAGCTTAAGCTTTTCTATTTTCTTTCATTGTTATTGTGTAGAATGTTTTTCTTAATCTGAATGTCATTTATCATCTATATCACTTTTCAAATCCTTAGACTTTTCCAATAAATCAACTCACTTTGATTTTCAATTTTAATAAGAAAGGGGCTCCTATCTCTGCTAAATTCTCTAAAATAATAAGCCAAAGTATGACATAGCCTCTGTCATAACTTATATTAAGCAATGGTCCCTAAATGTTATCCCTTGTGAGATTCCCAAAAGCTAGTTAACACTATTCCCACACATATTTGGATTTTTATATAGCATTCTTTGCTCCTAGTCCTTATTGTGCCATCTTTACTGGTTGATACCTTAACTGTATGTCCATGACACATTGTGATTTATTTTAAACTTTAAAAAGAAAGCCAAAAATAAATTGTCAATTTTTTGTTTCTACATAACTCTAGGAACATATTGGAGAATGATATTTGATAATAGTTATGAATATGTACAATATGCAAGTGATTTTACCTATTTGTGAAAAAATGAGATGCAGAAACTTGAGTAAATCTAATACATAGAATTTATATTCTTTGCTTCAGCCATATGTTTCTTTTCAATAACTATTCATAATAATAGGTAATAAAAAGAACTGAATTAGAATGGGCTGTGATGTTACTTTTTCGAAGCCTGTCAAAATATCTACATAATGAATTACTTTAAAAAGAATATCTAGGCTTTTACATGATGCATGGAACAAATTTTGGGAAAAGAGAAAAGAACTCCTACTCCACAAGAAATTCATGTATTAGACTTTCTGCAATAGAGCACAGACTCTGCAAGGCATGTGCTCAGACCTGAAATACTCTTGGCACTTTTGCTTTGGGAAGCCATGTTTGCACCATCTTGTACAGCTGGGGAAACCTATGAACTTGAGACTTTGGGAAAGGATTGGGAATTAAATGAATACCTTAAAATTGGAGACACCCTGAAAATTGTAACTTTTTTGTAGATTATTTGTATGTCAATAAAGCTCTTTTTATTTCTGTTTTTAAAATTTTTATTAGTACATGTTTGTAGTACACAATGGTTACACTCATTGTGTGGAATTGGCACATGTACCAAACACATCTCAATTCTTTCTTCCTCCCCTTAGCCTCCCCACTCTTCCTGCTTCTTTCAACTATTCATCACGTTTCCAACTGCAAAAGATCTATCTCCATTTTTTTCAATTCTTTTTTATCCCTCTTCTTTTCTCTTTCCCTATCTCTTGTTCCCATTCCCAGTTGAAAAAGACCTCCTTATGAGCTATTATCTATCTTTTATTTTGCTCTTTATTTATATTTTGGGCTTGTCATCAAAGTGAAACAATACAATATTTAAGTTTGTGTGTCTGATTTATTTCACTTAATATTATGGTCTCAAGGTGAATCCATTTTCTCACTATTTACTCAAGTTTATCTTTCTTTACAACAGAGTAGTTCTTCATTGTGTATAAATATAACATTTTCTTTATCCATTCATCTATTACTGGGCATAGGCCACTTTTAAGATTTAGCTATTATAAACTGTGCCACTATAAACATGGGTATGCATGTATCACTATAATATGATATCCTCAATGGTTTTGGGGAGACACCTAGAGGGGCACAGCCAGGTTAAATGAAATTTCTAGTTTTAGTGTTTTGAGGAATCTCTAAACTGATTTCCATAGTGATTGTACTAGTTTATATTCCCACCAAAAATGTAGAATGGTTTCCTTTTGCCTGCAGCCTCATCAGCATTTATCATTATTTGATTTCTTGATGTGATGGCCATTCCTTCTAAAGTAAGACAGAAGCCCAGTGTTTTAATTTGCATTTCTATAATGGCCAGCGATGTGAAACATTTTTTCATGTATTTCTCGACCATGTATACTTCTTCTGAGAAGTATGCACGCATTTCCATTGCCCATTTTTGATTGGATCTTTTATTGGGGTGTCTAATTTTTTTGAGTTCTTTATATATTCTAAGTGTTCGTCCTCTATCCAAGAAATAGCTGACAATTTTTCCCATTATGTAGGTTATCTCACCACTCTGTTGGTTGTTTCCTTTGCCCTGCAAAAACTTTTTAATTTGACATAATCTCATTTGTTGGTTTTTGGTGCTATTTCCTGTGCCATTGTGGTTTTATTCAGAAAGCCCTTGCCTATGTCTATGTCTTCAAGACTTTTACCTATCATCCAGCAGATTGTGTCTGTTCTAACATTTAGATCTTTGATCCGTTTTGATTTTCATGGTGAGAGATATGATTCTAGACTCAAACTTCTGTGTGTGGATATCCAATTTTCCCAGCACCATTTATTAATTGAGAATGCAGAAAGAGGATTGAGAATCACTGATTTTCCTTTCAAAGTTCCTTGGCTATATATAGTTTTCATAGTATTAAAAGGTCAAAGTTAGTAATAGCAGGACACTTAGTCCCCAAACATACATATGTCACCCTGAATTTCAGCTTCTTCATAAAATTTAAGCCATCATTAAAAAATGCAAAGTTATCTCCACAAGGAAAAGCTCAGAGTGCTGTACACAAAATAAAGAATGGGAACTGAGAAATATTTCAGAGCAGAGGTGGGTAGGCAAGTAAGCTGGACATGCCTAATGGTTCATAAAGAAGAGATAAGGGCAGAGCTAACATATCTCGTATAGAGGAAGTGGAAGATCCATAACCAAGCCTTAGTCATGAGATATATTCACACATTGAATGAAGAAAAAAAGGAAATGAAGTGTAAAAGGAGGATAGCTGAAGTAGAAAGCTAATGCAATATTAGGGCACCCCTTCCCCCCACATGGAAACCTATGTCTTAAATCATAAAATTTGTTTTAATTTAGTCTTTTGTTGGTCTTGAATATGCAGGAAGAGGAATAGCATGAAAAGAGTCAAGTTGCACTGTTGCTGTACATGTTTAGTCTTGTAGGCCATGGAGCTCTAGAGACTATACCAGCTACCCAGCTTGTGGAAAGTCTCTACTAGATGGAAGTATAGCAGAAGGCTCTGATGGTAGCACAAAGTATTCACCTGGAGGTTAGGACTTTTGTCAAATTAGTTGTGATTCACATGCAGTTGCAATAGAGGACTGAAAAAGTTTAAAAAATAGGATCCCAATGGTGTCTTTATATAGTTGTAGATACCAAGGGGTCACTATAAGGTGCAATGAATGCCCTAGATTTTAGAGCAGCAGAGGAATTCTAAACCCTACTTATATATAGTCAGGGTCTATATTAAGCTACTTATTTTGCTACTCACAGATTTTACATTAAATGTTTATTCAATTATTGAAAATACTTATTAAGTAACAGCTTTGAAACAAACATTATCTACTATAGTTTGGATTCTGAATGTCCTGAAAGGTCCATTTGTGGGGATTGGTTCCCAGAGTGGCAATATTGGGAGGTAGTGAAACCTTTAAAAGGTAGGACCTGCAGGATAGACTCTGGAAGGGGATTGTTGGGTTCCACCACCCTCCTTTCTCTTCCATCACACCCTGGCAATGAGTGAAAAGTTTTGCTTTGCCACATCTTCCTGCCACCTTCCTGCTACTTCCTGCTACCTCACCAAAGGCCACTTTCCTGCTACCTCATGAAAGGCTCAACCAACCACGAAATGAAACCTTCAAAACTGGGAAGCAAAATAAAGCTTGTCTCCCTATAAGTTGCTTATCTCGGGAATTTGCTATAGTGATGGAAATGTGACTATCACATATCCCAGGAGCATACATCATCCTTATGGAAATCAGGACGATAGAAAGCTCACTGTTTAATGAGGAGATAGATAAACCCTCAATGGTAGGGTATCTCAATGAGTATGGCCATGAAGGCAGGGAGCAAATAGGTAAAATTCTCCAGTAGGAGATAGGAGGGTATTTAAGTTGAAATTTTAAAGGACCTGGAGTGAAAAAGGCAAAGAGGAGGGTTTGGTTCTTACAAGAGAAGAAAAGGATTTCAGTTAAAAGCAACTTAATGGACTAGATAGCATGGTGAGCCTGAAGAACTGAAAATAGTTCAGTTTTTCTAATAGTGAGCAAAGAGGGAAAGTAGTGGTGAGAGATCAGGTGGGGAGGGCAATGAGCAGAGTCTTACTCCTGGGCAGGGTGATGCCTTGGGAAATTAGAACCAGGCCCCTGCGTAAATTAGGAGTCTGGAGTGGACACTGTCAGGCAAGATTGAAGAATAAGGCAGGAGTAATGTTCTCAGTGGGCAATTTGCTCTAAAATAAATGAGCTGCCTGAAGCAAGCAAAGATGACAGAGGTAGGGCAGAGGGAATCAACTGTGTAACCCTATGTAGAATCTCCCATGGGCAGGCAACTTTCAGCTCATCTTGACATTTTCTGGAGGAAAACCTTCAAGTGCAGATTTTACAGAGAAGTTAGTGGAAGAGACAGAGGAGAAAGTTCATATCACAAGCCACACTGTAATCCACAAATACAAAATTTCTTTTTTTGGAATGTGACACATACTACCTCTTCCTCTCATGTATTGTGCAATTCTTTCTTTCTTCCTTAAATGTACTTTTTCTCAACTCTTTTACCTTAAAGACTAACTGAGAAAGAAAGCTTTGGAGGCCTATCCACAAAGAGGACTTATCAGCTATCAAAAATTGGGGTCTTTCCTTTGGGGAAATGGTTATACTACCTGCTATAAAACATGCTTCACAACCGCAAGGTCCCGAGTTCAATCTCTGGTACCAAAAATGTAAAACAAAAAACAGAAAAAACATAAGAATAACTTTATAATGTTAGACTTAGCTGCATTTTTTTCAATCCTGCACAATAACATCTTTTTTCCCTATTGTGTCATTCCCATAAGAATATAAACACATTGTTATTTAATTTCAAATAAATTTTCTCTTAAAACCAATCCCTGCATTTCTCTACTTCTCTTCAAAGGAGAGTGTCTAAGCAGAGTGGTCTATGTTCACACCTTCTGATATTTTGCCTCTTGTACTGATTCAAGCTGCTATTATAAAGTAGTATAGAGTGGGCGGCTTATAAACAACACAAATATATTTCTCAGAGTTCTGAAGGCTGGAAGCCTGGGATAAGATTGCCAGTAGGGTTGAATTCTGCTGAGAGCTTTCTCCGTGTATTGTCACAAGGCGAAAGGTCAGTGATCTAGCTCTCTAGTTTTCTTTTATAAGGACACCAATCCCATTTGTAGGGAGATGCACTCTTGTGACCTAATTAGATATCCATCATCCCACTTCTAAACACTACCACATAGGGATGCAGTGTCAACATACAACTTCTGGGGTCACAAACATGCTATCATCTTACCTCACAGTCTTATTTCATTTCATTTTGATCAGGTTTATGTCTCTATCACTTCACTGAAAACACCCTTGTCAAGATTACCAAGACCTTCTAGGTTGCTAAGTACCATGGTCAAGTTTTGGCCTTCATTTTACTTGATAGATCAGTGATATAATTCCCTGCTTCTTTGATATGATTTCTTTACCCAATTTCCAAGACACCACATATTCTTGGCTTTCCTCTGCCTATACAATATCTTCTGAGACTCACTTCTCTGACAATCTCACCCAATATCATGAATTTAATACTATTTTCAAGTAAATATTCCAGCCTAGACCTTACTGGATCTCTAGACTGCTATATGCAGCTGCTTATACACCACATCTAGGCTAGAATATTAGTAGGATCCTTAAACTTCACGTACCAGAGCTGTAGGCTTCTCAGCCAGCTGGTAACAACCCCACTCTTTAAGTTCCCACCTCGGATTATGAAAGCTCTTTTATTATTTATCCACATTCTCTCTTACACGTTGAACATCCTATTTAAAACTGTAGCCCTCTCCTTTTATACTTCAAACTCCTCATACACTACTTTATTTTTTTCCTATTGTATTTATCACTTTTTAGTATAGTCTATAGTTGACATATTTGTAACACTGATACTTTATTTTCAGTCTCTCTCCACTAGAATGTAAACTCCATAGAGGAAAGGATTTTTATATGATTAGTTTTTGACTGTATCACAAGTGATTAGAGTAAATATATCATATAGTAAATGTTCATATACATTTGTTGAATGAATGAATGACATGATACCATACGATTTTCATCCTGAGAAGTTTGCGTCCATTTGGAAAAATAAATGTTATATGTTGAAAAAAACAATGTTTGCCATTACCCAACAGAATATGCCAAGTGATAAGTGAGTAAACCAGATTTAAAATGTTAAGGTATTGTTTTTTCTAAGATTCAGAAGACTCAGTTCATTTAAATAATTCATTCTGGGGAAAAATTGCTCATAATCTAGGAAAGCAAAGATGGGAGTAAAACATTTTAGACGACAGCAATTTACAGACTCAATGCCATTTCATTTCTGAATTTAAAAGGAAGCTATTTGTTGCCAAAAAATATAAAGAGCTTTTATAACTGGAGGTCCCTTTCTTCCTTGACTGCAGAAGTGCAAAACAATGCTCCACTAATAGGTCTTTTGGTTAATGCATAAGTGAAGTCTATTACTAGGTGCTGGGGGAGGGATGTACAGGAGGAAAGAAGAAATTCATCTGTAAGGGCCATTTCAAGTCAGGATTTTTAAAGTCAGTTAACTGAAAAATAAAGGGGAGGGGGATTTAAGTAGTTACTTAGAAAAAAAAAAGGAAAAATAAAAGTGGGCCAAGAGAAAAGCTTTTAGCAAATGTGAAAAAAAAAATCCTGCTGGCACTGATGATGGGCCACTTAGGAGTGATTATTTCTAATGGAGCAAAGAGGGGTGGCAGGCACTGTGAAGTGCAGGCTGGAGTCTCCTCAGAGAGACCCCTGGGCTTGCCGACTGTCACTATATCTTGGGGTTTGGACTGATTTTCTGCTAATACATCCCGCCCCTTCCATCAGCTATTTCTACACAGCTGATTGATTGTGAGATGAAACAGCTTTCGGTTTAGTTTCTCTGTGTTCACTGAGTATTTTTTGACAGGGGCAGTTTGGGGCTAAACTGAAATGGAAGTGAATAAACTTGAACCCCCAACCCATCCCATCTCCCTTTTTTAACCTTTCTCTCTGGTGTCATTTTCATTCCTTAAGTACCAAGTGGGCAGCATGTTTTGTTTTGTTTTTTCCTTTCTGTGTGTCCTAACAGCATGTATCTAGTCACTCAGACTCACAACACACTGATTACTTTCTAATATGTTTGCACTCTTGGTATTACTAATATTGTTAACCTTTGTTCTTCAGCTATAGTCTGAAAAGAATGACATCTGCTCTGGAAGGTAAATTCAAGTACCTTAATTCATGCTACAGTTGGGTCCAAAATACTGGCAGGTTGACTTCATCAAAGGAAACAATTTATCTGATTTTTCCAAGAAGTCTTGTTTCAAAGAGCTGGTACAGGAGCAGGAATCAGCTTAAATTGTGTGAGGCAGCCTTGGAAGAACTACGAATGGCAAAGGGACTCTTCTGGCTTTCCCTGCTCTCATCTCTGGCCCATATACATCAACTGTGCTCAGATCAGGTACTGAGGAACCCCCTGGCTGGTCACAATAACCTCTCCTCCTTTCCTTCCTCAGCTACACGTTTTCAACCATTGGTGACTGAGGGCTCATTCTCAGGACTTCCTTCATTCTTGCCTGATACCTGGTCTGATTTCCCCAAGCCTTCTCTAAAACAAAGTAATCTTGCTAGTTCTTTGAGCTTTTGTAAACTCAATTTTCTGTGACTGTTAAGTCAAATCTTCAAGTACATTGTGGTGAAGGCATCCAAAGAAAATAGAGTGCCTCAATTTTAAAAATTTATGAGAACTCAGGTAAAACATCTGAGTAGTCTGAACTTGTGTATGGGATGGAGTCATCTATGACAGTTGGGCTGGTTCCAGCTAATAAATATCTATATGGAATACTACTGTTTGTTCATTCCCTGTAAGGAAAATGGTCACATAGCACTTTTACTATAACTCTAATCTACTATGAGCCAGCAGGAGCTTTAGTTTGAGCCAAACATGGATACCAAGTTCAAGATGACTTTTTGTAAGTTACAGAACAACTTTTTCTGTCTTTGTGATTTCTTTGTACTTCTTCCCAAGGATTAAATAAAATGACACAAACAAGATATGTAAGATTTTCTGAAAATATAATTATGAGCTATTTACTTATTTGATTTTTTTATTCCAGGACTTGAACTTCTTTCTTGGTGGAAAAGAGAGGAAAAAGCACAAAGGTATTTCTGGAGAATGGGTATAGAAATTGTTCATAACTTTTAGACTCATTTATAATTATTTGACAGTAGAAATATTTTTAAATACATGCATTATTATCTCAAACAATACATACAGAAAATTATAGGTTGATAAGCAATCTTTATAGCTTGGAACAAGAACAATGAATAGTATGATACATGCTATTATGGCTCTTATCTTTAAAAAAACTTTAAAAAATACTTTCATAGGCAATTTTCATATCCATTTCCCAGAGAAAACGTAACCTGGTGGAAATATTTCAACATAGTCATGAGGTAATAATAGGGCTCACTATTTGTGGTTTCTGATGATCTAACAATATAAGAGTAGACCTGGGAGAATCTGGATGAATAAATAGTTTATGAGATCTTTCGTCTAATTTAAATCTCAAATGTGTTCTCTATTTTTGTGCCTCCAGAACCTGGAATAGTGACAGGCATTTAATAGATGCCTAACAAATGTTTATCTGAACAGTAAATACAGTCATTCATTCTAGTCACAACTGCACTAAACTAATTCAAATTAGCTCCTAAGCAATAGAAAGATTTCTAGGCCCGAACATACCTAAAATGGTAGTCTATCTTTATTGCAAGCCTGAAGAACTTATTTAATCAACAATGATTAAGAATATACTCCAAGAAGTCAGGGGTTCTTTATCAGAGGTGCTGTTTCTGTCAGGGATCATTTAGCAATATTTGAAGATATTTTTGATTGTCACAAATAAAATTGGGGGTTGCCACAATCATTAAGATGATAAAGGCCAGGAATGGTTGTAAAATGAAACACAGCATAACCTCCACAAAAATAGAATGAGAAACTCAAGATATAAATGAATTAAAGAGCAAAATAAAAGATATATAAGAGGAAACATGGAGATAGATCTTTTGGGAATGGAAAGGGGACCAAGAAATGGAGGGAGTGGGGACAAAGGGGAAGGGAAGTGGATGAAAAAAGAATTACAATGTTTTACATACAAGTGCCAACTCCCCAGAATTGTGTACTGCAAGCATATACTAATAAAAAGAAAAATTTAAAAACTATTAAAAATGATTAATTATCTGGGCACAATGTAAACACCACAAAGGTTGAGAAACTCTGGTCAAAGCCACTGATATTTTAGATTGGCACTTAGCACATCATAGTGATAATGCTGCTTCCTATGCTGAATGCTTTATGTACTAGTTCCTAAGATAAATGTTCCAAACATTTGGTTACATTTTTCATGATTGAACTTTACTTTGCCAGTCCTTTTACAATATGGCACAGACTATTCATCCTTAGTGTAAAAAAAAAAGGTGACTGAATGAGTTGTATGAGGGACATTATGCATCCTTTTTATAATAACAGTAAACTGCTCCAGACAGAATCTTTATCCTCTGTAAAATTGGAGATACTATCTATATATGATTTACTCATCTTTCCTTATATTCTTTTTTGTTTAGTTTCAATTTCTTATGTCTCATGAAACAAAATTTGGCTTAAAGTACAGTTCTAACAGCCTTGGGAAAAACTTCAGATCCTTAAAAAAATGAATGCAGTGCAAATTTGCAAATTACTTCTCTGCTCTCTGAATTGTTTAACATTTTGCTACCTCTAGTCTACTACCCACATCAGAACATTGTCTTGTAGAGATGTGCAATAATATCTTCAACCTTGAACTCTAGTTTAACATCTTTTGCATTTCTTATTTATTTATTTCTCTTATTTATTTTTTATATCACCCTTCAGTTTTTTGTTTTATTGTTGTTGTTGTTGTTGTTTGCTATTTGTGTCTGTTGGAAGAAGATAGAGACTTGTAGTGAAGAATTCTGGATTCCACATTTTGGGTTCAATTCCTGATTCTGACATTTACCAGCAGTTTCTCTTAGGAAAGTTTCTTAATGTCTTAAGGACTCAGATTTCACATTTGTATACTTCGGGAGAATATACCAGAATTACCATGAAAGGAGAAAAATAAGGAACACATGCTAGATGCTTAGACTAAAAGTGACAAGCAGCAAGTCGTCAATAGCTATTGTTATGGTGATCATTACTGATGTATATTCATATACATTATATCTGTTTCCCATTTTTCCTTTCCATTGTAATATTTTCTTCTCCAAATATCTGTTTTTCTTTCCATCTATATCTGGTTGAAAACTGAAAATTTTAAGTTAATCTTAATTTTCTTGATTTTCTCATAAAGATAGAAATGTAGCAGTTTTAATTTCTCTATCTGGCAGGAAATTCAATGTATTTTATTGATAAGACAAATTTAAGTCCAAATTTTTGTGAGGATATCTTTTACTAATCTTGAAATACTAGAGTTAGACATTTTATAGAGTGTTACAGTTGTAAAATGAAGAAATTTCATGTTATTCTGTTTTTGTTTGTTTAAAATTTTATTGACATAACAGAACTAAACTAAAAAGGTATATATTTTAAAGTCTAAAATTTGATTAGTTTTCACATCATGAAATCTTCACTGCAGCCAAGATTTAAAAAAAAATCCTTCATGGATTAAGATTTCATCATTCTCCTTTATAGTTACACTTACTGTTTTATGTTATCAGAGTGCTAGTATGCTCACTTTGACAACACACATACTAAAGTGGCAGGAGGCATGAATTTAATAGATTTAAAGTGATACAGGTAAATCTTATATTAACTAGACATGGAACTTTATAATAAAAGTCACCTAAAAGACGACAAAATCTTTTAAAATCCAAATGAGGGATGTAGTTGTGTCAGTTCTTACATTCAGAATTGTACAGTATGTATTTCTTAGTTCCTTCAACAAATGTTCATTAATAGTACAGTAGATAACAGTACAATAGATAATAGTACAATAAAAATGACAGCAACTTGTAAAATCTGTTCTATATAAGAACATTTTCAATTAATTGGACAAGTTCATACATTTTTAATGAACAAGATGATGCTAACTTGCTTAAAGGAATTTGAAAATTTTTACATTGGGCTCCATTTTTGTTGAGCAAATGTGGTTTATGTCTTAAAGGTATCAAATGTTTTAAAATTTCAATGAGCAAATCTTTTCAACTTCAAAATAGCTCCTTTAGCATTTACTGTTTACCTTTACAAGGTGGCATTTACTTTATATACCTTGTCTCATGTAAGATTCGAAACATCTCTTTTATGTATTATTTCTGTCTACCTAAGGAGAGAAAATGATAGCTGGTTGACACATTTGAGAACCTAGCCTACAGTCATATGACTACAAGCTGGGTCATAACACAGCAGCTAATATCAGAAAAGGTGATTTCCTAAGAGAGATAGCAACAGCACATACATTTAGCAGAGTATTTATTTCAATTAATTATTTACATGATTAATTAAATGTCTATATAGTAATAAAACATAGTTTAAGAGTTGGCAAAATATTTAATGCCTTTCTTGGTAAGATTATGGTTGATTTTATTTTTCTTCCTTCTGTTATTAAGGCTTTTTACAACCATTATGTCTTACTTGTTTTATTAGCCAATATAAGTGTTGTTTCCATAAAAAATGTCCAATGTCAAGGGCCAAACTATACTCAAGCTTGTGTGACTTTCTTACTGATCGTCTACCGTGCATTGGCAGGGTGATTCTGCATTTTGTAGTTACTCCAGGACCTATATCTGGAGACATGTTATTATCATCACGAATATCTCATCATCAATATACAGAATATAGGAAAAGCTCCTACAACTTGCCAACAACACTTAAGGAAGTCAAAAAACCTGAGCAAAACCCAGGAAAGACTAGAATAAATATTTATATGAAGATACAAATAGACAACAAACTCAGGAAAAGATGTTTACTATTATTAGAGAAATCCAAATCAAAACCATCTCAGCCTTATCAGGATGACTACCATCAAAAAATAAAATAAGATGGATACAATTAAAATATGTTATATGCATGTATGAAATACCACATTGAAACCTACAATTGTAAAAAAAAAATCCCCACCTCAATAAAAATAAAATAAAATAACAAATAAAATAAATAAAATAAAATAAAATAGCCAAAGATATGGATGAATTGGAACTCTTGTGTACTCTTGCTAGGAATGTCAAATGGCACACCTATTATGAAAAACAGTATGTTAGTTCCTCAAGAAAAGTTAAATATAGAATGACCACATGACTCAGAAATTATATTTCTAGGTATATATCAAACAAGAATTGAAAACAGTGTCTCAAAGTGATATTTGTACATCTATTCTCTGTAGGATTATTCACAGAAGCTAAAGGGAGAAGCAACCCAAGTGTTCATAGATTGGATGAGTGGGTAAACAATACGTTATAAATACAAAGGAATAGCATTTAGCCTTAAAAGGAAGGAAATTCTGACACATGCTACAAAATACATGAGCCTTAAGGATATTATTTTAAATGAAATAAACTAGCACATAAAGATAATTATTCAATTTACATGACAAATTCAGAGGAAAATAAAGTGAAATGGTGGTTTCTAGGGACGTTAGAAAGGGTGGGCAGGAGGACTTTTTAATAGATTTTGTTTTTCACGATGAAAAATTCCAGAAATTGGTTGCATAACAATGTGTATATAGGAATACCATTGACATATACATGTAAAAATGATGACTATGCTAAACTTAGTTTGCATATTTTACCACAATTACAAATTTTTAAAAATTCAAGTACAATACTATGGTGTTGCTATTCACATTTGAAGACAACCACATTTTGCACAAATGCTAAAGTCTATCACTACTCTAAACTAATGAAAACAGAGTTATAAATACTGATGTAGGTCTTACGAAGTCTTTTGGAGCCTATTCTAGTCTAAACAGGAAAGCAGTTACAATGATAAAAATATTACTGAAGAAATGCATACTCAAAGACATAAACAACACCACAGAATGTCATATCCATGTAAAATTGTCCGGTGTAATTTGAGTTTATTGGAGGGAAGGAGGGAAGGAAAGAGACAGAGAGGGAGAGAGAGAGAGAGAGAGAGAGAAAGAGAGAGAGGGAGGCTGACTCTCTGACTTGCTAACATCCTTTATGAAAGCTGCTTGGTCTTTATTGTAGGCTTCAGGTCCGTGTCAAAAGCATAAAAGATAAGACTTGAGCAGTGCTTAAAAATCCTTCACATTTGTCTTCTTTCAACAGGTAAGTACCACAAATATCTTCTGAATATATAGAATGTGCAATTATAAAGAATATGTTTTTTAAAAATATTCTAAAGATTTTGTTTAAAACAGTGAGCCTTGTCTGGATATTTAATAGAATCTGAGTTTTTGAATTGCATCATGTGTAATTTGTGGTCTCTCAGAATGCCAGTAAATAGCTCTCTGACCTTCAGCCATATCTTAGGAAAGAAAATTATAGCCTGTCATTTATTATTGTGTAATTAATAGGGTAATTAACAAGCCATGTTTAGATTTCAAGGGCTGACTTAATTTTCTTTTCTTTTTTAATGCCAACAAAATTATTTCAATTGCATAAAAAGTTCAGTGTGAAAATGCAAAAAGAGATTTTAAAAAATACTTAATTAACAGTTAATTTACAAGGTAAAGCTTCTTGTAACATATTGTGAAATACATATAGAACATTAAATCAAGACACGATTATTCTCAATCTTTTAAGATTGATAATTTTGCTGTATTTACAGTGGAAAATTCTTTCTTCATATTTAATATAATACAAAACTGTTTAAAATGTTGTAAAGAAAATTTTTAGAAGAATTAATGCTACTTAGCATGGAAGTTTACATAATTGAAATAAATGCTTTAAAAAGTAATTGATTATTTTGTCAATGTTAAATCACTATAAAAGCATTCTAAATTTATTTTAAATGTTCAAATTAGTTTTACAAATGATGTATTTGTCTATAGTATTGCTAGGTTTGCTAACATCAATTAGTTTTTGAAATAAAAAATATACATATATTAGTCAAGATTGAATAAATCAGTGGTACTTCAAATACAGTTGCAAGAGGGTATTTAATCAGACAATAATCACTAGGCCACATTCCAAACCTCCTAAATCAGAAACAGAGTAAGGCCAACTAGCAGTGCTTTAACAACCCTGGTAATAATTTTAATGTCCACTGAAATTTGATGGGACTAGTTTCTGCTGTAATAACTTGCCCCCCCCCCCCAAATAATGACTTAACAGAACAAGATCTTAGGTCTCAAAGAGCGAAGACTGCTGTAGCACCAGACAATTCTGCTGGCAGGTAGCTCCCATACTTTCTTTCACCATTTTAGGATACTTTGAACTTGTAACATAATTGTCATGGCTAGGACTTAGTGAGCTGGACAAATAAGAGCCAGGAAATTAAATGTTTCCACCTGGAAGTGAACATCATCGCTTATCACATTTTTTGACTAAAGAAATCCATTTGATCATACTTAAATTTAAGCATTAGAGACCCACAACACACTGAGGTTTAGAAGTACAAAGAACCAAATATTGGTAAACTTAGCAATTCCTACCACAGTTAGCTGTTTGCTGATATAAATGCATTCCCTATGTATGACCTAAGGTTGCTGTATCATGGGAATTAGTGTAGGAACTTCCATAATTAACAGTAGCCCAAATAATTCTATTCCTTGATACCAATTAAATTTATAAACTGGTGCTGTGGATTTTAATTATATTATATGTCAAATAACAATTTTTATTTTATCAAAAGGAATATTCTTATGTTAACAGAAATTCAAATGTTTATGAACAGTATAATACCTTGAGTTGCAATACAAAGGTAAGAAGAGGTACATGTTAGCCTTCATATTTTTATTAGCTTTTACTAGTTCAGGTTTTGTTTGTAACAAGACAGATTTAGTATGAATTTCATGCATTTATGGAAAAAGTTATTTCATGAGTTCCTTTTTTAAGTTACTGAAATACTACCCCAGTGGACACTGTGCTACCTCCACAACTCATAATCCAATTAAAAATGGATCAATGAACTGAATCAAAATTTCTCAAAAGAAAACATACAAACAGCCAACAGGTAGAAGAACAAATGCTCATCATTACTAATCATTAGAGAAATGAAAATCAAGGCTATTAATTAAAACAAGCAGTGAGGATAGGGAAGAGGACTAAGTTTTAGAACTGTGAGATAACAATGAGAGTATTAGTGATCAGTTGGAAATAGGAGATGAGGGAGAGACAATAGTCTTAAATGATCACTAGGGATCAGGCTGAGACATCCCAATAAATAGGGAAATTCAGGAGAAAAAAAACACCTTTTGAGGTAATGACAATCGGTTTGCTGGGTTAGATGTGTCTATGAGAAATTCAAACAAAGATGATCAATAGGGGCTGGATGTGAGTATAGAAGTCTCTAAAAATGTGAAGAAGCAGATTGATGAGTCTATGTCATGTAGATAAAGGAAGGCCAGGTTTTATGAAGAGTAAAGTAAAAAAGTGAGTTTGAGAATGAAAAACAGGAGTTTGGGGATGAATCCTTGAATAACACAAGCATCTAAAGAAAAAGGAGTATGAGAACAGGGTTGTACATGTTAAAAACACATCCCAATTCCTTTTGTCATCCCACAAAAGAAACATAAACATTATGTACAAGTGCAAACTTTACAAACAAATAGTAAGAAAAAGGATCAAAGGATGGGTATAAAGGGAAGGGAAGAAAAAAGGAATGAAGATGTGTTATGTGCAGGTACCAAATTCCCACAAGGAGTGGGACTATGTACTACACACATGTACTAATAAACTAACCAAAATGAAAAAAATAAATAATAATTTTTAAAAGAAACATAAAAAAGAATATGAGAATAAATGGCTAGAAAAAAAAGTAGGAAGGTTTTGTTTTTACCCTAAAGGAGGGAGCAGTCATTTGTAGGTTCATCAGAGAAATTACTCTCATACTTGGAATTAAAGAACACATTACTTGAAGCTTTGTACTTAAAAAGTGCAACATATAATCATCTTAGATCCGTATCATTCCACTTCCTGAAATAAAATTGAAATTATTTAGTTCTATGATTTACAATACAAAAATTGTTATAATAGTAAAATTAGTATCTTCCAGAAGTGTATTTTCTCAAATTAACTTACTCTATTAAATTATTTTATTTTATCCTGTTAAATGTATATTTAAGACAAAAATTCATTCTTGAATATCAATTTAATTTTTCATTTTATTAAACTAACTCAAAGACCAAACACAGATATAACTAGAACATAATATATAAATATACTTTACCCAAGTTAATAAAGTTGGTAAAGTGTTTTTGCTTTTGCATAGGATAAAGTCCTTGATTTGTTTCTTATGATCAGAGTATAGAATTTAGTTAAAGCTTGAGTTGTTAACTACTACAATTTCTAAAACCAATGACTGAATTTTCCACCATTAAAGATTTGCATTTTATAAATTCTAAATTATTCTCATATCTATATTCATCGCCATGACAATCCACTCATAGCATAATTCAACTCTCTTGTACCATGACCCTGAAATATTTTTTGCCAGTTTTCTTTATTTCCTCTTGTTACATTGAAGTCCAAACAAAAAAAAAAAATGCTAATCAGAAAGGGTAGAGCAAAATGCCAATGGGAGCCTTATATGTTCATATTAAATTCCTGTTTTTCAAGGTATATTTATGATTTGCTTTCTTTTTTTTTTTTCTTTATACCAGAAATCGAACTCAGGACCTTGAGTTTGCCAGACAGGCATGGTGCCACTGAGCTAAATCCCTAGCACCGAAGGTATACTTATGATACCTCCAATATCATGGGATGATTAAAGGTATCTCACTGATATTTCAAACTGAAAGTGTGAAGAACCAGACTATTTTCTCTCCCAAGTGTCTTTTTCTTGTCACCCCCCCCCTCACTTTTTAGGGAAGTAGGTCACCGATTAAGTCCAGATAAGAAACATACACATCATTCTCCTCTTTCTTCATCATTTCTTCCCCTTATTCACTTAAATTCCAGACTCTGTCTTCTAAATCTTAGAATTCTCTACTTCAGCATCATTCCATAAAAACCTTCTTAATTGAAAGTGCTGTTTTTTTCAATTGGAAATTCTCCTTCTTCTGGTCTTACCCTATTTCCCTCCAAATCTCAATAATCTCAACACATAATGTAATCAGTTAGTCTCTTCCATAAATGGTTCTGACTGTGTCATTCCCTTGCATAAAATAATGATAAAAATGAGCCCCAAACAGCATAAACAAATAGCATCATGTCATAGTAATTAACAGAGTGGTTCTGAAATTGACTATCCAAGTTATCACTTTCTTGTTCTGTAACCTTGACCAAATCACTACATACACATTTTCTCATATCAAAAAAGGAACAGAAATACTACTCCCCTTTTCATGGCTTACTGGGAGGAATAAATAGCAGGTAGCACACAACATTTATAGTTTAGCAATTTTTAAGCTTCTACTATGTGTGATCTGTGAGGCATTTTACATACTTCATGAATCACATCAAAACTTCTGTGACGCACATGTTACCCTCAAGTTATAAATACATCAACTCAGTCTTTTAGAGGTCAAGCCATTTGCTGAAAATTATAATTCAGGGCCAGAATTTAAGTCTAGCATGTTCTGACATGAAAGACCACAATTACCACACTAGTCTATGCTGACAGACTCCTCTCTGTCTGTGACCCGTCTTTTGTTCCTGTGAAAGTAAAGCCTGGAATATGTCTATCTTGGAGTCACTCACTGGTGGCTTGGAAGGCACTGTTACATCACACAAACATTGCTAATACTGCTGTAGCTACACAGATTCTAGGGCATGGGAGAGGAGCTATAAAAGGCAGAGTTAGCAAGTTAAAAGATCTTGGTGAGGTTTTTCTACGCTAACCTTTCTTAAATTCTTGCTCCTCATTGCTTATCTTCTTTGTTACTGATAATCTTTCATGGCGAAAAGCTTGTAATTCTCTCACAAACTGGCTCCTTCAGCAAATTCATGTTGCTACCTTCAGCTTCTGCTCCAGTGAAAGCTTTCTACATATCCTTTATGGCAATTTCACAATAATGTCACTCCAAAATTCCTCTATCCTTTCCAGGTAGTTCCAAGCCCTTCCACTCCTGCACTGCCACGATACAGTTTTCTTTCTGCTCTTGTTCTACTGCAGTAGTGCTGTGATGATGTCACTGTCATGGCTCACTCTACCCTTCGCTCATGCAGGTAGTTAAAGCTTCTTTTCCATAATCTTGTCCCTTCTGCCTAAAGCAGCCCCTGCTACACAGAAGAAGGCTGCTGAATGATTATTCAAATAAACAAATGCATGTTTAGTTCTAATTGAAAATGGGCATAAACATAATTCACCCTAGTTTTTTTAAATAAAACTTTTGAAATCATAAAAAATTATGTGCACTTACATGAAAAATATTGTTGACCTCTATTTGATGGTAAGAATTTAAATGAACTTTACCTTGGGCAAATGACTGAACTCACTCAAGTTTTCTTGTCTAAAACCTTCTTCCAATCTTTATTCCTCAAATATTTAAGGTGATTCAGCAAGCCAGACAATATTTTGGGTGTTGGTGATAAAATGGACAGTCTTGGGGTCTATCCTGAGCAGACGTAGACTTGTGGGAGTGACTGTAGTATTACAGGACTGTGTGGGGAGACCTATTTCAAACTTAGGAACAACAGTCAGAGTTTCTCTAGGACATCAAGGGCAGATGATACGTATTAGAGCACACACATATATTTATATATTTTTTGGATGGTAGAAGCAGGGCAAAAATGAGAGCTCTCCAGGTAAACAAAATAATATTTTTAACAATGGAAAGAGGTGTAAAGGTTCAATTTAAAATAAATTAATGAGATGTTTGGACTCAAATGTCCTTGGTGAGGTACAAGCACATGATCACTTATCAGGCTTCTTAAAAAATTTTGACTTTAATTTTAGAGCAATGAGAGCTAGTAAAGGAGGAGTAGATCAGAACTGCATTTTTAAAATAATGGCTGAATGATGTGCAGAGACTGAATTATCAAGATGTGGAATTTAAACAGAGTCCAGATAGGAGGCTGTTAGTAAAATTTAACACAAGAGATGGTACTGTTTTTGACAGAAGAATTAAACAGATTTGAGAGCTCAAAGAGGTGCAGAATTGACAACCATTACAGCCTGACTATGGAGCCCAAGTCAGGAAGGTATCGAGGATGATGTTCATGTTTATGCTCTGTCTTAGATTACTTTTGGGCAGGAGAACCAGTCACAGGAGGAAGCAGGCATGATGGGATGATTACCTGTTTCCTCTGAGACTCAGAGGACCACTTTGAAGATTAAGTGGAATAATTCATGTGACAGCAAATACCACAATGCCTAATGCATTATAGCTCATTTTTGCAGTTATTTCTGTTTCCTTCTCTTTTTCAAAGTTGTTCCAGTGATTTAGCAGCAAAACTGGGAATACAATCCCAGGCTTCTGCTTACCAGCCCAGAGTTCTGTTTTAATGGGCTGCTGATCTATAAACAAAGATGAAATGCAGGGATTTCAAAGCAAATATTCACAATTTATTCTGGAATTGCTTACAACCTGACAGCTATCCAGCTTATTTTTCGTTTATATTTAAAATGAATCATATGTTCTGAAATGACTGACAGAAACACAGCTTTGTTTCTGAAGCCAATTCTTCTCCATCATTTTTGGACATCGTTCAGAGCTATAACAGACTTCCATGGTGTTTAAATGCATTCATCCATGACAACAACAAATGCTAATTATCATAAAAAATAAATAGCTCCTGTTAACATCATTCTAAGAATTTCTCCTATTCCAGCACTAAATTTTATCTATCATACCATTTATTTTGGGGATAGGGACAAAGACTGGATGAAAGTGTAATTATCATGTATCAAAACTGGATAACACAATAATACTGAAATGAATACAATTGGGAAGAATAGTATACATAATAAATAAATCTGAAAAAGGAAAAATGAGACATGTAAATAAAATGGCATATGTGTGTCCTGCAGTAAAAAGTGGATACACAAGTCCATAATAGAGTCAACAATGTTTATCTTGTGGGGTAAGGGAAAGTACTCATTTTACTGCACAGTCCTAACTATAATCCAATTTCCTCCACAACATCCAATAGTAATCTTGTTTACTTGTGAAATGTACAAATTTTTTGAATTCTATCATTAAAGTTTCTCCTTGAAATTTTTAAATATAAACCAAAAGACAAAGTCTGTTTTGTATATTTATTAATGCATTTCAAAGGGCCTCTTCTGCCTGCTCTGTGGATTCTATCATGTAAAATAATCAAGAACACTCAAGTTCTTAAAGTGTTTTAAATTAAAAGAGACAACAAATGACTGGTTACAAATGCAATTAACTCATTAAGAGTAATTATAAGAACATGAATAATCACATGTCCTCAAATGTGGATTAGAAGCTAAACAAGGGCATGTAGTAAGTGTTTAATCAATATTTGTTGAATTAAATGTTGCATAAAATGCAACATTAATAAATTTTTCTCCTGGAGAATTTTCAAGGTACACTTATTATTACAAATAATTCAGTAATGACTAAATTAACATTAATAATTAACTAATCAAAAACTGTTGAAATCTCCAAATATCTATGTCACCTTCAAAGCAATTGTAGTGGTGAAGTTCTTTTAAATAATAACTTAAACTATTTCAATAAATTTAATCCTGAGGTGAAGATTCCACTAAAGTATGTAACAGTAATTTAGTGTATACATTTTCTCTGTTTACATTTCCTTCAATGACATAAAAGTTTAAATATAACTTAGAACAGGGAAAAATCAATTGTATGTGAAGCTTTACTTTATCTAAGTTTGATATGAGTGATTACATATCCTATTATAAATTCAAACACTCAAGATCCAACATATGAGATAAAAATGACACACATGCTGGGTACTGTAGTGAGTGCCTATAATCTCAGCACCCCGAGAAGCTGATGAAGAAGGATCACAAATTGGAGCCTAGACTAGCCAATTAATGACCTAAGGAGACATTGGCTCAAAAAAGAAGGGGGAAGGAGCTAGAGTTGTAGTTTCATGAGAAAGCCCTGGGTTCAATCCCTAGCATGGAAAAAAAAAAGGCACACACAACACACAAAATATTCTAAAAAGGCAATTAATCCTACATCCATACATATTCTCAACTTTTGCCACTTTTCTTCCTACTATGAGGAGTTTTAATAACAAATAGTTACAAATATCACATGTACATTATATGCACATGTATATGTGTGTTTATAAATAAAATGTGCATGCACATATGAGAATACATGGTACTTAGAAAGCAGAGATTTGAATTATATTAGGAGAGAATGGAGAAGTAACCTATGGATTCACAATATATGCATATCCATTTTTTTATGTTTCTGTGTAGGACCATTCATAAGCATAAATGGACAAGCTTGTAACCAAGGATGCTCTCAATCACTACACATTATACAAGTCCAGAGAAACCATTCATATATATGCTGTCCTTCAAAACTCAGCATATAGAACTTTACCATTGACAAAAATGTAGTGACATGGGACTAAAACATGCTACAATAAACTTAATAGGCCAAAACTGAGCTAAAAGATGCATCAGAGATACTGAGGTTATTTAAGAACATTTGCTGATAACATTATAAGTTAAATTTATTCAAAACTATTTCAATGTTTTCAATAACAAAAAATATAATTACTAATTTCCATATAGACTCATTTTTTTTTTTTTTTTTAGGTACTGGGGATCGAACTCGGGACCTTGATAGACTCACTCTTATCCCAATTAAAACATTTAAAATAATCATCTTCATTGTTTTCTTTAACCATGTAAGTTGCTGCTTCCTTAGCAGAGTTCTTATCTATCTGTTTCTAGTGATTAATTTTATTAGTAAATGGATACTTTTCTGCATAGGGCTCTATATACTGCCTGTGTCAAAGAAGTATGTTCCTGGCATACTTAGGAACAATTTAAATTCAAATGTATTTTCGCCTGAATGTAAATATGAAGTGCCTAAAATAAAATGTTTTACATTCTAATTTAAACAGTGCTAGCCTATTGAAAATAGTTTGAAGTGAAATCAATTATCACTCTATAGTAACCAGAATAGTTCCTTCACCAATATAACTTTCAACAAACATTGTAAATTTATTTTTATTGTTTACTTTCTTTTATTTCTCTGAGTATTGTTTGTGACTAATAATTAAAGGTATCGTTTATATTCAAAAATAACAGGATACCTTTAAATGAGAAAGCATAGAGAACCAAAATATTTAAAATATTCTTTTAAGACATTGAAATAAGTACTACTTAATAAATGATATTTTCTAAGTCCATAAATGGTATCTACACAAAAACATTTCTAAAACTTGAGTATTTGAATGGGTTTTATATTGTTCCACATTTGAAAAAACTAATCTTTTAAACCTCAACATGCCTTACAGATATAAAATTTATTATTTTTCATATGCATTATTTTCTTATAAAGAGACAGACAAAATGTGATGACTAAATTGTGAGTTTCTTGACTAAATTCACTGACAACCAGTCATGAAGCACTGCTGTGGGAAACTACCCTTAACCCAGAAGTAAATTATTTGAATAAATATTTCAATATTATATTTGTACTGTTGCTACCATTTGCCCAATTCATAGTTCAAACTAGCTGATCCTTCACAGAAAGAAAAGTACTTGTTTTACAAATACAGAGAAAACTATGTGATTTAGCTACATGTTTGGATGTATGAAATTAAGGTCAGCATTTGGTTCCAAACCTCTTCCCATTCTTTATTTTAATTTTAAAACAAACTATCAAACAAACAAAATATTTACAGAAAAATAAAAGAATTCAGTAGTCATCTGGAAACCTGGAATGGGGTCCAGAAAGTGTTGTATACTTAAACCCAATGGCTACTGATTACTCTTACCAGTGCTGTCATCATACACAACTGTGACGGTTTTCCACTTGAAAAACTGCACCAGGTCTAGGATAGCACGGCTGAGTGAAGAGAAGTCTGGGTAGAGACTGACATAGAAGGAGTCTTTGTTGTCTGACACCTGGTGCTTCCAGCGGGTCTGTATGTGGGGGACGCCCAGAGCATTGCAGATGGACTGAACTGCGTTTGCTGAAGAGCTGTGTGAAGGCCCAAAGATGGCAGCCACCCCAAGAGACAGCTGATCACAGGCTGCAGAGGAGAGAAAAGTCTGTTAGCAATGCAGCGAGAGATGCCAGAGTGACAACAGGTACCACATCATTACTAAAACCCAAAGGCATCATCCTGAATAAACATTTTTTTTAAAAAATATAAGACCTGCATATTATTAATTTTGCATTTTGTCTCACACTGAACATTTATTTTCATTTGTTACAGAATTCATTCACCAAATTGCTTGTGTTTTAATGTCAGATAATTCTGTAATTGATGTCAAGGTAGAGAGAAAGGAAAAGAGAAAGCAAAGGAATTTTTTTAACTGAAGGAAGTGTTCATTCAAGAAAATGTTTATCAGTGAGATGGAAGAATAGTGTTGCTTCTTAAATTCACTGGTTATCTTTACAATTTCAAATTCATAATCAAAAGCTATTTGGTCCCTCCTTCCTATACAATTAGATATGGCTAAGCAAAACTAAAGATTACACACAGCTGATGACATGGGTTTGATATATGTACAAATACATGCAAAACTTGGTATTACACTTAGAGGGTGTTTTCATATAGATTAATATCTTTGAGGAGAAAAACCACCAATATCATTAGATAAGTATTCAATTATCTTTATAGTTGGTCTTTGGATGTTATATATCTTTTATGTTATTATGATGTTTTTAAAAAAATTAGCATGTACTAAAGGAAATTTTACTCTTATGTCTAATAATTATAGCAATTAAGAGAGATACAAACCACCTAGAAGGTATTCAGATTAAAACAGATTTGTGTCAGGACTTGAAATTCTATAGAGGAGCTCTAAAGCAAATATTAAGTTTGGGCTAGGGAATGAACAAGTATTAGAAACATGAAAATTATCTTTAAATATCTGAAGATCTGGTCTATGACATAAGCTTATATTTGTTTCATTTGACAGACAAAGGAGGAATTAGGATAAATGTTTAGAAGCTTCCCAGTTTCACCCAATTTAACAAATTCTAAAATAAAGTAGAAAATGTCCAAAAATGAAATAATTTGCCCCAAGAGGAAATGGTTTTGAGGTAGGATAGAAGAAATAATGGTAGAAAGGCACAAGGAAACTCGATTTTTTGTCTCCTTTTATCTTAATCTGGATCAGATTCCTGCTCAGCTCTTTACTAGGCATACTAATCACTCAGGGAGTGGATGTATATAGTTCAATGTCTATTTGTTCTAAACTTGCATAATCAAAGATATCCCCCTTCAAGACTGAAGTCACCAAGCTAAGAGTAACTAAAATAATTTTCAGAGTTTGCAGGGCTGCTCCATAGCCAGCTTTGACAGATGTCTACTTCCGACCCTCCTGGATCACACCTAGAAGGCTACAAAGCTATAATCACCTCAGCTTCCATGAAAAACAGAGCCTTGCTGACCATCCCGTGATGATACTGCTTCCTCCAAGGAGAAGCAATTACCCAGTGAAGGAAGTGACACAGACCCAGTCTCAAGCAAGGACAATCATCTCATAAGAACCAAACTGCCTCTCAAGCAATGAGATTCTCTTGGAGCTACAGAAACCAGAACGTAGAAATTAATCTACCAAACTCAGGTCTACCTCAGCTAATCCATAAAAGCTGGTCTCCTGCTTTTGTGAGCCAGCCAGTCTAAATCTCTGCATTGCAGTATGTACCCTCCAGTTACTTAAACTGTAGTTTTTTTCTTATTCTTCCTTATTTTCTAACTCTGCCTCATAAATCTGCATTATGTCTCACACTGATGCATTCTCAAATTCTTGTTCCATGAGTTAAGAACCTTACCACCCAGTGAGTGAATTGAGGTCTCCTTGTCCCAGGCCAGTGTAAGTTTCACCTCACTGCTCACATATAAATGGGACTGAGGATTGTGATTAGGGCTTGGGGATAAACTGAGTATTCACATTCAGCTAATCAAAATGGATAGTTTATGACTGTACTGTGTGAAAATTTCTGGCATTTTTCCTTCAGTGTTTTCTGTAAAAAAATACAATGTGATAAATGAGTTCTTAAACAGAGAGGTGTTCAATAATTAACTTTTAGTTGAAAACACTACTCTCCTTTCTTCAGAAATATAATATGATCTAAATAAATTGATTTTGAATGTGTAAATCCTTAGTTTCTAAATAATGAATGAAATTCCAAATCACTAGAAAGCCTGGAACCGGAAATTTCTCACTCAACATGAGATTTTAATTCATGTATATTAAGAACAAACAAACTTTCACTAGACTCTGAGAAATTATAACCCAAGACAAGCAAAAAAAAATTGTATTTGGCTATTCAGAATATCTTTACATATTTCAAATAATATTTATGGTTGTAAGTTGTCAAAGAAGTCATTTAAAATGCATGATTCAAATGATAGTTCAAGTTCTAAAACATCAAATTATTAAATAATTGTGTGAAACAGTATTACCTAAGGTATCAAAGAGATAAAATATCAGAGAAAATGCCAGAAGTTAACATCTAATTTCTTATTTAGCATTAGAAAAACAATTGAAAACTTTAAAATGTTAAATTATATTATTTTACAGTTAATTCTTGACATCATTATCAATATATTCATTTTCAAGCCCTATAAGTACCCAAAACCATATTGGTTCTCTCTCTAATATTATTTTTTTTGCATATTTCTCTGTTCCCTAAGCAGTAACAGCTCAACAGATAAAAGCTTTACAAGATCCAAACCAATGCCATTGACCCTTTTAATACCTACATCATGAAGAAAATTACTCAGACAATTATTTGAGCTTTTTCTAGCTTCAGGCCAAAGTCAATTGATGGGTATGATTCCCAGTGGGTTTTTAAAGGGTGACAACGTTTGCAAATTCTTTAAAACATTTTGGAAATGAGATGATGTTATCACTTCATAATTTTGCCAGGGCATACCCTGTTTGTTGTTGGATTGTAACGTGTTTTTATGAAATCGCCATTAAGAAATCTATTAATATTTTATTTATACTGCACTCATTCCATATTCTTCAATCTGAATGCTTTCATTAGAACTAGGCAGAGCTTCTTCTTCCTAATAAAAATAATCATTAACTACGCCACTAATCAAATGCACTTGTCTTGCTATTAATGACTTATTTTGCAATTATGATGACAAAGGTAGCATTTTGCAGTAAACTTTAACCTTTTTAGCCTTCCAAACTTTTCATCACCTTGACATGGTTATGAAATGTGGAAACTTATTTGTATTCATAAAGATATGAATTCAAAGGGCAGGCAGAATATGGCTTTGATAAAAGTAAGTTAGCTGATGGGGGAAAGTCAGGGTACTTTCATCTTGAGCAATATTGCACTTTAACAGCTGCCATTAATATTAATAAGCTTAGAAGAACTCTGCACCAACTTAAAATTATAAATAATCATTCACATTTCCATTAATGTAATGTAGCTAGTAAAACAATATTAGCATTACAGCAAGGCAAATATTTAAAATTATGAAGTGACAACATATGTTATGTAACTAAAGGAATAGTGCAATTTTAGTACATATTAAATATAAATAGTTGCAGATCAATTGAAACTACAGTAATAATTTAGTAAGATTGAGAGATAATGCAACTTAATGTGTAAGAAGGAATGGAAAAGCTCAGCAAAATGCTCTAATGTTTGCTCTTTTATTATACTTTTAAAAAATAGTTATAGTTTAATTACAAGGCAGGAAGGTCAATAAGCAAAAAGCAATATCTCTATTGGAGATTTAACTGCATTTATGTTATAAGTAGATTTTTTGCAAGAGATAATTATATCACTTTACCTTCTCTGATAAAATTTATGTGCATTTCAAAAAGAAACTTTAGCTTGCAAATATTCCTAAATAACTTAGTAACTTTGTGAAAGAATTCAAACACTGTTAAGAATACCTGGAAATCTGAATTCCAGAAATCTGAATGCTAAGTATTTATCTATTACCTTTCTTGGATGCTTCAAAACTGTCATAGAGATTTATCTTCTGGGTGTCATAGGTCAGAGTGGTGTTGGGTAACAAAGTTCTGTTTCTGTTGATAGTGTTCACAGCAAATCTGAATGCAAGTTCCTCTGCTCCCATTGGGCCAGATTCCACATATTCAAAAATACCACCTGGAAAAACAAGAGAATAATCCCAGAGTTCTTAGAATAAAGAGAAAATATCAGTTTCCTGTATTTGTATGTGTGTGTGTGTGTGTGTGTGTGTGTGTGTGTTTGTGTGTGTATCTGTGTGATTTAAGTACATATAGTTAGTTTATGCTTAATTTTTCTGTAAACTTCAGGATAATCCTTTTTTGGTAAATCCATACTGAAAAGATTGCTTTGGTTTTACAGCCAAAATTCAATATTATTTAAATATCAGTTTTCCTTCTAACTTTAGTAATCTCTTATCTTATGGATTAATTAGTATAGATTTTGTCTTAAGTACTGAAAATTGTCCCCCCAAATTAGGCACAAACTTTCAGAATTATCAATAATCTGTATTGATATAAACCACAAAACTAAGAATTGAGGAAATGGAATTAAATTTGTCTCCACTGAGTCAAAAGTCAGAATTCTTTAACACAAGTTTTATAATGTTTATTATTTGCAAATCCCACCATCTTACTATGAGAATCAGAACAAAGTAGCATATTTCTATTTTTCTAAGTCGTTTTTTAGAGGACATGTGACCTTTATGAATCACACCTCTCCAAAAAAATGTAAAACCCTTAATCAATAAATACCACTCTAGCATATCGCTTTGGCTATAAAATGTACCGTGTAATTTATAAACATGCCCTTCAATTACTGCCTTCTACCAGCTGCATGTCTCACCCCATGTCATTCAATCGTATCCCTCCCTTCCTTCTCTCTGGTATCATGGTTCTCTTTTCAGCTAGAAGCAAATGGAAACTTTGACTCCAACAGAATCTCTTTCTTGCTGTTGGTTTGGTGAATGGAACAAAAGGGGAAACACCTGATACTGAACACTCTTCAATCTCTGTCACTGAGAAACTAGTATTTTCAAAAGAAATTAGAACATTTATCTTTCTGCACCTTAAATTTTTCACCATATACTTGCAGCAAATCATTAACAAATTAAACTCCTTTGAATAAGCTAGTTCCACAGCTTATCAAGGGTATTTTGATGCACGGAGGTCAGGGGACAATCAGCAAACTACCCATTCAAATTTAAAAAGAAGTCACGATACTGTAACAACTCCTCCACCTATGAGGAATGAGATCTCAGAAAAGATCCCAGGAATAAGGGATATTTATACTCAGAAAGAATATGAAATTTTGCTATGTGATACCATCTTAGTGTGAAATACTTTTCTTTTTCTAGATTTTAAACAATTTGATGGTGTAGTTATTACAGCATTCAACTTCCTGTGAAGTAGTACTATGAAAATATTTAACGTCATATGTGACTTATGTTAAGCTGAAGATAACAAGTAATTACATATTCAATGGGTGTTCAAAGACAAACTATATAATTTTTATATGTGAAGGACAACAGTGGCATGCCATGGGCTCTGGAGTCAAACTAGATTCATATTTTGGCTCTTCCACTTGCTTTCAGTGTAAATTTGGGCAGTTGGACAAAACTTCAGCCTGAATATATTCATTATTTTGAAAAAGGGATGATAATGTAGGCCACTACATAGTTTTAAAGATGAAATGTTGTATCATAAAAGTACGTGGAAGAATGACTACCACAGTATAAGTACTGGATATGTACAATTTGTTCCACTGAATCCCCAAAACAATCATAAGTAGTATTATTTTATGTAAAAGAATTTGGGCCAAAGATCCTACAGTTAATAAATGATGGACCCAGTGTTGCAATCTGTTCATGCCGCACTTCAAAATCTTACCTAAACCACTAGAAAACAGTAGTTTTACTTCAAATTTCACTCAGGGAAAAAACATAAAATGTCATAAAATATGAGAGAAGATAACTTTAATAATGAGGTGAAATTAAAAATATAAATACACAGAACAGAAAAAACTGTAATTATAAAAATCCTAAAATTCATTAGGAATAAAAAGTCAACGATAGAAATGAAAAAACTGCAGTAGTTTCTTAATGGCAAAATTAAATAAAAAAGTGAATCTTCTACATTCCTCAATTTAGTTTTAATTTCAAATTTTCTTAACTTTTACTTCTTTCAATATAAATAATGCAAACTTTAAGATCACATATTTATCACCTCTTTTAATATTTAAAAAATCTTTGAAATTCATCAGTATAACCAATTTTCTACCTTAATTAAATAAAATGAATAATTAATTCATATTGATTCAAAGCCAAAGTCTAATATTTCATCTATGAAAAACCTAAAAACATCTACATAATGGGAACTTCACAGGCAAATTATCTTCCATAACCATACAACAATATTGACTCATGCAAAGAGAGAAATTTTGAATAGCTCAACACCCTTGACATGTGCAAAGCAAGTTTTTTTAGAGTGATGGTTAAGCATAATTATTAAGTTAATTGGCTTAGAAGCCACATTTGTAGGGGTGTCTGGGTGGGTCAGAAGAGTCATGATCTTTGAGACTACACGTGTTCCCTGGTTTTTCTCTGGCACTTTTGCCGCACACTGTTTCCCTGCTACCAAGATTTAAGAAGCTTCCTTCCACCATGATGTTTCTCCCTTTGTGCCAGCCAACCGTGGACTGAATCATCTGAAACCAATAGCCAGATAAACTTCACCTCCTTTAAGTTGTGAGTGTCAGGTTATTTTGACTAACAACCCCAAAGCTGATCATTACAGGTAGGGAGATTAAAAAAAAGTCTAGTAAAAACTGCTTTCTAGAAGAAGTTGGGTGGATTTCAGCCGCCAATTAAGGATAAAAAATTTTAAAAATATTATTTAAATTTGTGGCACAATGTAATAATATCCAATACGCAAATTAGTCAAAGAAGAAAAAAGTATAATCACCATACTACATGTTATAAAGGCACTTAAGTGATAACACTGATTATTGTTTATTTTAAAAAGACTTCTAGAAAACAGAGAAATACTGGTGTTTTATTAATTTAAAAAATCACAAATTAGTGGATGCTATAAATAGAGAAAAGGAAGAAACTATTGAAAAGGAAAGGAAAACTGTGAAAGGGGGAGGGGCAAGGAAAATTTGATAAAAGAATGAAAAATGGAAACAAAGTTTTTATAAATAAGGGGGGAGGGGAAGTTGAATGGAGGGAGGGAAAATGGGACAAAAAGAGGAACCTAGGTATATTTCGTACAGGTACAAACTCCCTTTGATGAATGTGATTGCTATGCATATACTTAATTTGTACCAATAAAATTAATTAATTTAAAAAATAGGGGAAAACATAAGAATTCCTGTATTTCATGTTCTTTTCACCATGGGGAAGAGACTTAATCATTTTTCATCAAGGTTGTTTGTACTAAATAAAGTAAAATAATGGAAATAATTTATTACCAATATACATTCACTAAAATAAATATTAAAACTAAGTAAACCAGTTCTTTAGGCAGAGGAAGAATAATTAAAGAGAAACTGCTATGATGCTTACACACATGAAGTATTAAAGAGAGGGTAAACATGTGAATTAATATATATTAATTTTGACTATATAAACAATAGTAGTAATGCCTTATGAAGACTGTCATGTATGTAGAATTAAAGTGCATGATAACTGCAAAAAATGAGAAAAGCATGAATACAATTAAAAGATTGTAATATTTCAGCAGTGGTGAAATTAAGGAAAAAATAATTGTTTCAGATATAATTCAAGAATGTATTTTGTAATATAGGGCTAAGACTAAACAAATTATGAAATACCATATAATCAGAAGTTAACAGGAAAAAGGATAAGAAAAAAGAAATAAAAAACATACACAGTGTATTTTAAAACAGTAACATGGTATGGTCAATATACTAAAAAAATAGAAAAACTGAAATTCAATAGAACTACCACTTTATCGAAAGTAACTAGAAAAAACAAAACAATCAAGTCTTCTAACATTGAAAATACACAAACCCTGTGAATCAGCAGTTCACCCTGGGATATATATCGTACAGAAAAATGTAGTTAAATTCATCAAAAATTTTGTACCAGAAAGTTCAAAACAACATAAAGTACATGAATCAATGAAGAACTATTTATAATGGCATGAGATAAGTCCCACAAACAAAATATTGAAGGAAAGAAGCTATGTACAAAAGAAGAGTTCTGCACAATTTTACTTTCAAAATAAGGAAGGGGCATGGAATAATTTTATGGTGCTGTGTTCTGTATCTTGGACTGGGTGCCTGGTTATATACTATTAGATTATTATTTTTACTATATGCTCTTTGGCATGGACAAATTATCCTTTGAATTTTTTGTTTTTGTTTTTTTACCAGGGATGGAACTTGGGACCTTGTGCTTATGAGGGAGGTGCCAGAACCACTGAGCTAACTCTCTGGCCCTGAAAGAATTTGGTTTTAAAAAATAATTGCATAAAAGAGTTATCTTTCCTAAGTTTGATACCAAAAGCAATAGAAATTAAGGTAATATTACTGAAAGTAATGACTATTTTTAAAAAATACTCGAATATATAACACATCTAATATATAACAGGATTAAAATAATATGCTAGGAACTTTTTCTGAATGTTCCACAAGATGAGCAAACATTTCTAATAAATTTTAATTTGATAAATGAGTGATGTCTTGAAATATGAGTAGTACATGACGCCAAATGTCACGTGATCATAACTGAGACAATAGTGCTCTCTCTGTGTCTCTGTCTCTGTCTCTCTCCTCTTCCCCTGTCTGTCTCTGTCTCTGTCTCTGTCTGTCTCTCTCTCCTCTCTCTCTGGGACTCTGGGTGATCGTCTCCTACCACCAAGAGGTTATGGCAGAAATCTCATCTGCAGAGGAGGAGTAAAATGTGAGGAATTCCTCACTTCAAATGAGATTAGAGAGCTGTGTAAAATGAGGAAAGCAGCACAATATTTTGCAGAAAAGCACCACCTAAATAAGGCTATAATAGTGTGAGCAATGAATCTGTTAAAGGACAATGCAATGCTACATTTCTGCAAAATCCTTAAAAGAAGTTAGGAAAAGTGTCACTGAATAGGTTCCTTGTTAAAGTTGCATAAAAAGAAAAAGATTCCATTGAGCCAATAGATAGCGGTGACTCCACTAGTGATAGTGAATGTTGTCCTACATAATGACCCTCCTCTCATCTCCCTCTCGCCAGCCATGAAGGTGTTCAAAAGTAAGTGCAGCTTGATTTGTTCTTTTATATTTTATATTTTTTATCATTTTGTATTATAATACAGTATTGTAATTATTTTATATGAATATTTTGGGGTTGTGGAACTAATCATCCATTATTTCTTATGCAGAAATTCACTGATGTACAAGTGCTTTGGATTACAAGCATGTTTCTGGAATGAATTATGCTCACAGTCAGGGTTTAATTATACATGAAAATAAATTAAATGTAGACATAATATATTAAAAATAAAGAGTGAGTATCCTCAATATATAAAGAGGATTAACACTTACTATTGCTCCACTACAAAAACTGGGTAAGAACAAAATAATAATTCATAAATAATAATTCATTGCAAATAACCAATGGAAATGTGTAAATGTTCAAAGTATGGGAACAAAAGGTTAATTAAAACAAATGAGAATTTTTACAGATGAATTTGTTGAAGTGTATGCAAAAACAGAGTTGAAAAGAGAAACGACTTGATACACACTCTGTAGAAAACCATTTTTGGGTCAAAGCGTTAAGAAATAGCACATACTCAAATCCCTCAATTCTACTTCAAGGATATGTCCTTAAAGAAACTGACAATGATAAACTGCAAAAAATCTTCATTTCTCAGCTCTTAAGTACAATATGATTAAAAGTGTATAAATATACCATAGTAGGAGACTGTTTACACACACTAAGCTACCTATAATTGATAAAATACTATGCATCTCCTTGTTAAAAATTTTATTATTTAAAGGATACAATAACAGAAAGTGTTTGCCTCTATACATATTCATTTTATTATGAAATGTCAGAATTGTATGTAGTATTTCATAAGCATGCAGTCCATAAAGAGAGAATTGCTACTCTATGGAGTTCACAAATTGCCATTCCAGAGTAACAGAAGAATATAAGAACTATATGATCTTTATTGACACAAATGCTTTACAATTACTTATCATATGCACTCTGGCCCAAGAAAATATTAACTGTGGTTTAAAAAATAGGCTTTTGATCAATTTTAGTTTTCTTTTTTGATTTTGGTCATATATTTTAAATAGCTAACCATGAGCCTCTGCTAATATTGTTTTATTTTTAAAATGAATACAATATGCTTTAAAATGAAGCTAGAATATTAAGGAGTAACCACAAACAGGAGAGTTAGTAGAGGAAACCATAAAATCTCAGGGTATTTTGGCATTTATTCTTTTAGAGTAGGACTTTCTTACATCCCTCGAAAAAGAATCAAACAGGAAGGAAAAGGAAATAGAAAAGAGAGGGAAGAAGTTATGGGGTCTGGAGGCTCAAGAGGACAACAGGATTAAACCTCAAGCATGGGGAAGTCTAAGCCTTGGGGAGGAACACACCTTATTTACTTAAGCAAGAAGAGATTCCCTGTAATTTGCAAAAGTGGAGATGGGCAGGAAACTGAGAGAATATGTATTTTATGTACTTTCTTTGTGAAGTAAAAAATTAAGTCTAAAATGTTGAAAAGAAGTCAGCTTATAACAGTGTGACTAGTTTTAAAATTGCTATGATGAATTAAAAAACAAAGCAAAGTTTCTATCTGTTCGTGAATTTGCAAAAGAGTAATCAAAGAAAAACTGTTTATAAGATTTTACAATGGTTCTTTCTCTTTGTAAAACTTGAAAACTAATATTTGTTTTATGCCATATAACTCCTATATAAGTATTTGCCTCTCTTTTTATTCATTTTATCAAGAAATGTCAAAAGTATACGTAGCCTTTCATAGGCATGCAGTCCATAAAGAGAGACCTGCTATTTTATTGAGTTCACAAATCATTATTCCAGAGCAATAGAAAAATAGAGGAAATACATGATCTTTAAACCGCAGCCTAGTAATCTCTATGTCCCCTCCTTAGACTTATATCACCCTGTTTCACATTTTTGAGACTCTAGGGATCACTTTGTATTTTTCAAACATCATATTCTCTATAAGATTCGAGCCAAATTTACTGCTTTCTTATCCCTTCTTTTCAAATTCAAAAAACCATCTAAGATTAATTGTCTCAAAGCTTTTTTCTAATTTGTTTAAAATTCAGGTAGGGCTGTCACATCTCACTCACATAACCTCTGTATCAAAGAATAAAATGCCTGGAGTTCTTTATTTCAAGTTTTATTAAAAGCTAATAAACCTCATCATTGCATTGTATGTTTTAAAGGAAGGAGAGAAGCACAGGAGAATGCCCTTCTTTCTCTTGGTACAGTTGACCGGCTCAATTTTGTAGGTATGGAAGACGAAATAGTTAGAGACTCCTGGTTTATACAGGACACTCAGCACTGAAATTTTCCCTGCACAATCTCTGACTCACAAAAGAGCATCATTACTCAAGACTTGAAATAAAAGACATATCAGTCAACTGCTGAAACATAGCCAAAGCTTTTTTTCTTTCAGATCAATTTTAACTACTCATATGACTCATAAATCTATGATGGATGTACAAACCAATGTCACATCTAACCTCTGAGACTGCTTAAATAGGTTCTATTATGAACAGAATACAATCAGTGTTTTATAGACTTTTAATTCAAAAAGGAATTGATGTTCTGAATGTTAATCATCTATTATTCTCCTGGAAGACATAGTGGTTTTCACAATCAACTATTACACCATTTTCTATCTAAACACTTTGGAAAAGGTGTCTTCCTTATCCTTAACATTGTACAAATCATTATCCAGAGAATAAAATCATTAAGCTTCTTTAATTTTGACAGAATGTAATGCCAAAGATGACTTTTTAAATAACCTGGATATTAAGTGACAGAGAAGCATTTCTTTTTCTCTTCAAGCATAATGATGATTGAGGTTACATAAGAATGTATACTTGGTCTTAAGAGATATATACTAAAGTGGTCACATGTAAAGGATCAAACACAAAAAATGGAAAAATAGCAATGACTGTCTAATCAATGTTATGAGTAATCAATTTATTAATTATTATATTTAATCATTTAATTTCAAATGATCAATTTCATAATAAAATTTGGGGCAGGGAAGAAAAAGAACACAAAACTCTTGTACTTATTTTATGTTGTAATTTTAAAGATCTTTCAAAAAGACTATTAAATTAATCTGCAAGTATTTATATGTAATATGTACTAAAATTGCACTATTCCTTTACTTACAAAGATGGAAGAATCTAACATGATCAGTAAATTATCTGTTCAGCCATTTTTGGAATACTCCAAAGCACTTTCTTCCACTTTCACAAATGAGTCGCCCTGAATAGTGAGCCTCATGCCTTCTGTAGCAGTGTACTACTTCTCGAGAGCACCTCTAACATGAAGCTCTCCCTTATATTAATCCAGCATCTGTTTCCCTGAAGTTTCCAATGATTAGTTCTGATTGCAATATACTTAACATTTACATAATTGTGAATCAGAATTTGAAAACAGATTTCATTTTCCAATTATATTTCTTTTATTCAGGTAAAAGCCTGAATACCTACTACTCAATGTTATATTCCAAGTGGGTCCAAGCAAAGTAATTATACTAGTGTTGCTAGGTCCTTCATTACAGATAAAATGAATAATATTTAAGAGAAGAAAATCTGCCGATTCATTTTAAGCATATTGCTGGAACAGCTTATTATTGTGCACTATTTTCTTATTTTTGCATTTTTATATGTGCCCTTGATTAATATCACCTATTTACCATTGTCTAATTTTTAAATTAAGACTATTCAGATTCTTATTTTATCATCAATTGCTAATATTAATTGGTTCAACCTCTAAAGTATTAGAGCAAGTTATTTAAACTATAAAACTGTATGAAATTTTGTCTTTCCCCTGAACTTTAGGTCATATTCAGTCTCATTTATATGTTCAAATCAGTGATAAAAATCATGAGCAAGAGAGAGTTAAAGACAAACATCATAACCTCATAGAAATTCCCATTGGAAAATCTGCCTGTTGTTTAAACTAGTTATTGATCTGCTTCATCATAATAGCTAGTAGCTTATAAGTCTCTATCATTTCTACAGGAACATCATTGTAAACTTTTCCATATACTTGATTAAGTCGAAATGCATTATATCTTGCATATTATCATAAAGCATTTCCACTGGGTTTTTCATAGATACCGTGCTGGTCTCACTATAGACTTTGTCAATTATTTCTAACCACTGAAACCAGGGAAATAGCTCTAAAATGTGTCTTTGATCTTGTCATTCAACTTCCTAAAATCTTGCAGCAGCCTAATATAAAACTTAATGCTCTCTATAAGTTCCCCATAATCTAGCTTCCAATTTCCTCCCCAGGCTCTTTTCTTACCACTCTCCTTTCTTGAGTCCTACCTTTGTATTAAACCATATAGCATTCCCTGAAGGAATCAGTCAAATACCTCTATTCTTTTGCAAATGATACTCTTCTGCCCAGTCTGTTTCTATATAAGTACATGCATACATTCACACACTCACACACACACATACATGACAAAAACATTTCCAACTTTCTTGGAACACATTGTGAATTTTTGGGTCACTTTCTTGGGTGAAAAATATTTTGTAGGGTCCTTAACCACCACTAGACTTATTTTGTATTTGTTATGTAGTCTCCTAGTTCCAAATCCATTTTAAACAATATACTTCATACTCTTATAATCTGAAACCTAAGAAATCTTAAGCAATATGAAAAAACATTTAAACCCAGTCTCAAAGTAACTGAAGGATGAAAGTTTCTAAAAGTCAATGTTTTCTGAGAACAAACTCTACATTAGGCATTGTTTTAAATTTTTACAAATAGAAAACCTCATCAGGAAATGTATTTGATTTATATTTTCGTCTTTAATATACTTTAACAGTCATTTTATACTTTAAGTTTGAATAGAACTGTGGTATTTAAATTGTCCATATTATCAAGTCTAAGCATAGGTTTATGTTCCACAGTCCCAAATTAGTCTAATTCTTTGACCAAACAACCTGTTTTACAGGGCATACTGTGTTCTGTTTTAGCAAAATCTTGACTCAAGTACAGTAAATTGAGCATCTTGCCTATGTCTATTAAACAGTCAGTAAGCAACGGACACTTGATTGGATCAAAGGCGACTTCAAATCAAACTCTATCTTTTAGTTATAGTATTGTATCTTCCTGCAGGGTAATGATGTACCATTCTTTAACTTCAATTTCTGGTGTTTTACTCGATAGCTTTTTTCTAAGTACATTCAAATTCTTAGAGTTTTTCAACTCCTGCAAGAAGTGTGATTATAACTTTCTGAAACTAACTTTATGTGAAGTTGCTGGACACCATCTTACTTACTAGGAATATTTCGGAAGAAAAACACATGAATACATGGACCCTACTGACATCATGGCAAAGTAAATAAACAGGTCACGGCTCCCAAAAAGGTGACTTGGAGGAAAGTGCGCAGTGCATATAGTGTATTACTCATCTAGGGGAGCAGAAATGACTAACTTCTACTTTAAATTGAGAGATGTCTCCCACTCTTCCCATTTGCTTTTGATTCACTTGACATATGATACAAGAGGAATTTCTAATTAATAAAATGATTGATTGACTCCAGTGGCTTAAGCTGTATTTCTAATGTCAATATTATAAGGTTATTAAGCCTTATTGAAGCATACAATTTAGCGCCTTTATCAATATATTACACAAAATGAAAACTGTAAAAATATGTGACCAATAAAAACTTCATGTGAGAAATGTCCTGAATATTTACAGTTCTAGAGCTCTGTATTATTCTACTATAGAAAAAACTACCTCCTGCAGATATCATCTTATTTAGCTAAAATTGTACTTGGCACTTGGAGAAAGGAAGCTGGTGATACACTCTAGAATAATGAGTCAAAAAATTGTATATAAACTGAAATCAACTGTCCACAAATAGTGAACCAGGGCCCTAGACAAATACTGATTATTCTGTGGCATGTAAATATGCTTTCTTATTTTAGACATAGAGAAGCTTTTAATATTACAAACTTCCTACTATTTCCAACATCTTTTTCAGCAGTAGATATAAACTAGGTATTTTGTTTTTCTTTCAACAAATAGATTCCTAAAATCCTAGGGAAAAATTCAGAGTTACACACTCAAATAATATTAATTTTAAAGTAGATGTGCAATATGCTGAGAGGAAAATAGAGAAATATCTACTTAAATAATAGCAATATAAAACCTAGAAGGAATGGGTATGGATCAGGAAGGCAGATGCTTGGACAATATCAAGATATAATCAGAGCTGATCAAACAGATAACAGGCAAGGCAGGCACAGGAGTAATCACCATATACATTGTGTAAATAACACTATTTAAAGACCAAGAACACACATTTTAATTATACTGATTTTTAAAACTAGGTCAACTAAATTGAATGGAAAAAAGTGATTAGATGAGCAAACCCCTTCACTAATTGTATCTCCATTTCCTCTTCTGCAAAATGAAGGGGTCAGGTGAAATGATCTTGGAGATCACAGAGTTAGAAGGCTTTCAAGATTCTAAGATTGCTTAAGAACAGCAGAGAAAAATGGAGACCACTGACTCTGTAGAAATCTAGGAAAACTTGGTCAAATACCAGCCTGATGCAAATCTGGCAGAACTTACAACACTCTTTTAGTCATCCCAAAAATGTAAGAAACCATTTGTCAAGTTATTACTAAACTTAATCAACAAAAACATGAGTGCAAATATGTTTTAAATTGGAAAGGATATTTAGATGGCATGAGACAAAATTAGAAGTGTTAAAATAAATATTCTTGAATTTTAATTCAGAAACTGATTTTAAGAGGCTAGCAAATTAATATTTTACAAAAATAGAAATTAATATAGAAATTAATAGCAATAATATAATTCATAAAGCAAACTAAGAATGTAGTTTGATATTATATTTGAAACAATTTGAATTATTTATTTAGACCATAACTTCGAGATAGCCTTTCATTTTCCCTTATATAGTTATGTTACGTAGTTTTTAAATTCTTTCTCTATGCTATTAGTTGGAATATTTACTGTCATATACGAGACATATATTTTCATGTTTATTATTTTGCTTTGTTTTATTATTTTTACCTTTTTTATTTTATTTTGTTAGTACATGTCTGTAATTCATGTAGTTTACAATCATCCTCGGGAGTGATTACATGTACATATTACAGCTTGGGTTCGTTTTTTTCTTTTTATTCCCCTTCCCTTTCCTCCCTTTCCCCCTCCTCCTCTGGTTCCCCAATCACCTTTTCCTTATCTGTTGATACTATTTGTCTTAGCACATCTTATGGCTTATAACATTTACATTCATTGGGTTACTAGGTTCCTGTATATGGCTTATCTTTATTTCTCTTGTTTTCCCTTCCACTCTCCCTTGTCTCTCTCCTTGTTCCTCTGGACCAATTTCTTTTTGGATGAGATCTGTCTCCTTGTCCCTTTCTATCTATCCATCTTTTATCATTTTCTTTGCTTGTACTTTGATTTATTTCATTCAAAATTATGTTTTCCAAGTGCATCCATTTTCCTACAAATGACTCAAATTTGTCATTCTTTATAGTAGAGTAGTATTCCATTATATATAGATACCACATTTTGTTTATCCAATCATGTGTTGATGGATATACAGGCTGCTTACTAATATGCACATATCGCTGTAGTATGACTTAAGCTATTTGAGGAACACATGTAGCAGGGGGATAGCTGGGTCGTATGGAATTTCTAATTTCAATTCATTGAGAAATCTCCATACTGATGTCCACAATGGTTGTACTAGTTTTCATTCCCACCAACAATGCAGGAGGGTTCCTTTTTCACCACAGCCACACCAGCACTTATTATTGTTTGATTTTCTAACATTTGCCATTTTTTCCAGAGCAGGATGGAATTTGGATTTCTCTAATGGCCAGAGACGTCAAACATTTTTTAATATATCTGTTGAACAATTGTATTTCTTCCTCTGTGATGTGTCTGTTCATTTCTCTAGCACATTTCTTGACTAGATCTTTAATTTTAGATGGTTTAATTTTTTTTAGCTTTTTATATATTCTAGATATTAGTCCCCTATCTGAAGAGTAGCTGGGAAAACATTTTTTCCCATTCTGTAGGTTGTCTCTTCACTCTACTTATTGAATGTTTTGTTGTACAGAAGCTTTTCAGTCTGATATAATCCCATTTGTTGATTCTTGCTGATATTTGTTGTGTGATTGAGGTTCCATTCTTACCTTTTTTGTTTTGTTTTGGTAACAGTATCTAGCTATGTGTGGGGAGCAATTCTACATAATTTTGAGGAAAAATCATTTTATTAGGCCTAGTTCCCCTGCCTACAGGCCAGCTATGGCATTTTGAGACATAACTCCATTTTGGCCTCCGGTCACAACTGAGACGTCAATGGTCGGGTGATGCTGTGATTCTCCAGGACAAGATTACACCAGCTGAAGACATCCTGGGAGGAACAAAATCTTCATCTGCATAGTTCCTCATTGATCTAGGAATTCCTGCTGCTCCCCAGGCATCTGTTACATTTGTTTCTCCCAGTGTACTGAACTCTCTGTCCCACTCTCTGTCCTGAGTCAGTACTCCCGATGTACTGAATAAAAGGTGTGGCAAGCTGGGGTGTGTGTGGGGAGAGGCTTTTGTCTTTGCTCCCTACAGCAACACTGATCAGGCCCAAAGCTCAGCTTTTTCTCAAAATCTCATTTTTTCTACCTTTCCTGTATAATAATAAATTAATTCGCCTTGTACTGCCATGGCTTGCAGGAGACGAGGACTTACTGCAGAGGTTCTAGTAACATTCCCTTTCCCAAAGTTCTCTGCAGCTATGTAGTTCAGGCTAGCCTTGAAATAAGTATCAGGCTGGCCTCATACTCCTGGTGGTCCTCCTGCCTCAGCCTTCCAAGTTCTGGGATTACAGGCTTGTGCGACTACTCCCAACTATTTTGTTTTGTTTTAAGTGAAACAATAAAGAACAATAAAACAACTATTCTACCTTTTTTGGCAAAGTTTTTAATGTTCTTGAAATAATTTTTAAAATTTAGCAATATATTTGATTTAATCTAATCTATCTGAAATCTAATTGTTAAGGAGAGTTTTTATGCTTTTTTTTCCTCATTGAAACTTTATAATCTCACATTTTCTTTATATTTATATCACAGCTCAACTTCAAGAAGCTACATTTCAAGTACTCAATAGGCATGTATGTTTAGTGATTTCCATACTGGACACTGTAGTTATAGCTGAATATCAGTATTGGTTCTTATTGGTGAAGGCTACCTAGAAGCCAATTTGCAAGTAGTATAAAGAATGGAAGTTTCTATAACAAACAACAGAAAAATATCTTAAAAGTATCATAGTTTCCCTTTTAAAAAGCTATAGTTTAGATCAGACCTAATGTACTATAAGACTGCTAACAATATTAACAATCATGCTACCATTATAATACCATCACAACCTTCAGGATGCCACTTCATAACTTCTCCAGACAGACACCATATCTTCTTGTAATACCTCTTTTAGTCCCCCTTTCTAACAATTTTAAAAGAAACAAGGGGCATAACCTTCTCTTATCATTTAAGACTCCTCTGTAAACTCTTTGAGGATAGGAAAGAAAATTTAGTCAACTTTGACTTCTTGGACTTAAGTCTGTGACTGGTATATTATGTACGTGTGCTTAATAAATTACTGAAGAATAAGCCACATGAGGAGAGACAATGAGAGTGTTATAAATGCCAACACAAAATACATAGAAAGTAATTGAAAGCCATATTTTATGTCAATATAATTTAACAAATACTGCATAAGTTGATCAAATAGTCAATATTTATTTTCCTTTGTACAGGAAACTAAGAGAATCATGTGAATTAGAGTATATCTCTTCTAGAAATCCATAAAGCAATCTAGAGAGCCTCATTTATATGTTAAAGCCTTTTGTAAAGTACAAATTATCATGAGTTACTTTTGTAATCATGACACTCTGTCCAATAGAGAACTATGTTTCTAAGGCTAACTGAAATTCATTTAAGATATTGTATCTTTCAAAACTAGTTTCAGCATTCAGCTTCCAGTAATAAGTATTTTTTTCCTTGGGAAATTTAAAAGCTGAAGAATGCAAAGTAATGGTGGAAAGAAATACTGTGAAGAATGTAAATGTGAAAATGAAAAATTCAAGTTTGGTAACTTTTCTTTTCTAAACATATAATTCCAAGGAGCTTTGTAGAAATGTTAATTGCGGGTAACGTGACTAAGCCTGTAGAGACTTAACATAGTAACAATGTACAAATATGTGTATATGTATGCAAAACTGTCCATATTCAGAATGACACTATACATAAGAAAGGTCTGAAAAAAACTAAAACAATCAGCTCGTTAAGTAAAAAAGGAAAACAATTGAGAGTTCTGAAACTGTCAGAGCTATGTCTCTTAGGAAAACGTTCCCTATGGAGATCAGTAGACAAGATATAAGTGAGTGTTTTATGGTCAAATAAATTACACAGCCATAGACTATGGATGAAGCTTTGTGTGTACAAGATGCAGAGTCAACACAACTACACATACACACACACCACTGACGAATTTTCATTTAAAACTGTAATATTACTAACCATTCCCTAAAAAGTGAACTGTGGATCTATAATGGAGTGAAGCTTTTAGGAAATATGGAGGTAACCTTTATGGATATAGGAAGGGGATCTGGGAATGGGTGGAGGAGTAGATGGGAAAAGGGTGTTAAAAATGACCAAGATGCAATATGTATAGTACAAATTCTCCAAGATGAATACAAATATTATGTGTCACAAACAGATTCTGCCAAAAAATGTATGCATACTTCAGGAAAAGAAAAATAGAATGATATTTTTTCAACAGATGGTGTTACCCTCATATGGGGAACCCTACAGGATGTTGTATCTCCCAGAAAATCTACTACACTGATGGCCCATAGAGAAGAAATTGAAAATCCATCAATCTCAATGACCAAGGTTACCCAAGCAGTAATTCATACAACTAATAAATGTCTGGAAACTAATGGCCGCCACTTTGATCACCTCTTGTAATTGCACAGCCCATAGGTAATTGTATTAATGTCATATTGTCTTAATAAATTTAGTATTAAAATATTTATACAAGTTTTTCTTTTGCTGAACTGTGTATACATTTTTTCATGAACTCTGTATACTAATAATAAAAATTTTCTTCTAAAATTTATTTGCTAATGAGAATTACTAAATTGTTAACTTTTAGGCATCTGTTTCATATTAAAAACAGAGCAGATAAAAAAACAGCAGTTAAGTGTCTGTTACAAAGTAAATGAACAATAAATATTTCTTTCATCAATGTAGTCATGATGACCTGAAGAACAAAGAATAATCTCTGAACAAATAACTATGTGGAACAACTATGTGAGCAAGTAAATTTCTATTGGCAAGAAAGGAAACTATATTAGATACTGAAGATTTATACAAGTAATTCATGAATTAGAAATGTTTAAAGATGATCATATCAGAATCATTTTTAATAATATATAAACAATTAAACATATATAACCTGGTTGTTGGTTCAACACAACATCATAAAGCACCAAAAGAGTAGCGTGCAATCATTAAAATGTTTGGATAGATATACATTCATTGATATGGAAAAATATTCACGATATATTAGTACTAAAACAATGGGAATATTGTTAAGGGCCTTGGAATTAGTCAGCTTGGGTTCACAGTCCAGTTCAGTCTTTCTGCTGAGTGACCAGAGGCAAAATACTTAATTCTTTATACTTTGGTTTTCTACTGGGGGAAAAAAAGCTAGGTTATAGATATTATCAACAACCAATGTCAGAGAGTTATTGCAGAGATTGAATGAGACAATAATTTAAAATTCTTAGAACAGTGCTATCTCATTAAAAATTAGTTATTACCTTTTGTTTATGCTAATATGTTGATATATACATATAAAAATAAAATACATATGCATACAGAAAAACATTTCTCAAAGATAATACATAATGAAGATTCTAACGGGATTACAGATAATTATTATTTTCTGAACTTTGAAAAATAAAATGAATTTTCATATATCTGAAGAAACTTTCTGGACAGAAACAATTTTTCTTGATGGAGCAATTTGAGACAGAATATTGTATAATTATATATTATCGAGATTGGACAGAAACAACCCAAAGGGAGAATATTTTTAAAGAAAAAATGTCTAAGAATGGATTCAGCATGCTAAGCCTAGCACTGTAGAAATGAACTATTTTACCTTTACCAAACAATTACCTTAAAAGCTAGACAAAAGGATGACTTGGTTCCAGACAGGTGATTTAAAGATTGAGACCAGGCAGATACAATGCCACCTTCGCATTTCCTTCTCCTCTCTCCACAGAGCACTTCTCAATATTTGCTAAGTATGTCAGTGACTTGTTGGTATAAATCTTTTCCCAAGCTTCAAATGTGCTAAGAAATTCACAGTCAAATTGAGTATAAATTATAAATTAATCGTGGGAATGATAAATTAAAAGATATTAGAAATCAGTGCAAAACAAGTACACAGAGAGTAATTACAAAATGATCTATTAAAGAAGTCTTCAGCTTACAGCCAAGCTGATAGTGGGAAAGTTGACTGATAATTCTCTTGCAGTCGGCTGTCTTGATATTGTGAAGAGGGTCTGCAAGAAATCAGAAAAATGGGCAGAATTTTCTCTGCAAAGTACTTGTCTCTGGTGCCACCGCACTGAACTAATTCTTTGTTTTGAAAAAATAATCATGAGATTAATAGTTATTTTATTAAAATCCCCCTTGACTCTTCGCTGTTTAGCCCAAAATTAGGAAGACTTGAAGCTGAAAAAGTGCAGCTCAAATATTTTGCTCTTAGTTATCCAGACATTACGTTACTTTAAACTGGCACTTTCCTGTTGTCTCTAGAATGCTTAACCTGTTACACAAATTACTATAACGGATAACAACTGCTTCCCAGAAAGACAAATAACTCCCTAGCTAAGCAGCACCCATGTGAGAACAATAAAAAGCATGCTGTCTTTCTAGCTCTGCTAAGTTAGAGAGACAGCTTTCAGCAACATTTTCAAACATTTCATTAGCATAAAGCCACAGATCAGAAGAGTGACTTTTAGTTCTTTACAATTCAAAAATCAACTCTCATTCTCTGTTTCATTTATCATAACAGATGTTCTGATCATCACTCCCAGGTCGCCATGTACAGTGTACATGTTTATATAATTACAAGAGAAAAGAGGTTAAAACATTGTGCCTCATCCAATACTGTCAAAATGAACCAATACAACATTTAACACGAGGGAACTGCAAGAGAATAAATATAAGCACTATAAATATACATAAGCCACAGCAAAAACTGTTTTTGCAACCCAAAAGGAGATTGAACCCAACCTTCAAGCATGGATTTCTCCCTAAAGACATATCAGAACCAACATATATTCTTTTCCACCTACAGGGACCTAGTTGAAGGCAGCCTAGAAGCATAGACAGAATTTCTGCTACACTTTCAGGATGTCATGAATATGTATTCAGTTTTTGTCAGAGGACACCAAATATCCCATGTTCTTGATTTGAGTAGAGGTGCAATTTGTTTTTCTTCTTACATACCTCTTTATGACACAAAAATCATGGCACAAAGCACATGTTACAGAGAAGCTGACAGGTTATTTATGGGTAGATTCACAGAATGAAGATTATAGGAAATGACACAAATGTAAACAAAGCTATTTTTCTTCTAAAACAGGAAAAGGTTCTTTTAGGGCTATTGCATGTGTTGTGTGCAACTCAACCACCTGTGTTTTTCATGGTATTTATCATTGTATTTTATAAATTTAAGTGCTAAGTATAAGATGGTGGCTAACCACATTAAACCATGTGTATAGGATATACTCAAAGAACATTTGTGAAAATGAAGGAATTAATTATTTAATAGATGATGAATGAAAGCATGCAGTCTAAATTGTCTACAACATTATGCAGCTAATTTTCATTACTAGCAAAGTCTTCTTAAAATTTTTATGTTTCATAGTGCATATATGTTTTCAGTATGTAATGTTACATTTCACTGTGGTGAGCTGGTAAATGTACAAAACACACCTTGCTTTCTCTTCTCCTTTCACCCTCCCTACTTCCTCTATCTCTTTCTCCCCTTTCCTCTTCTAAAAGGTCTATCTCACTATTTGCTATTATTTACCTTCTATTTTGCTCTCTATTTATATTTTATATTTCTTATATAAGGGAAACCATGTGGTTTTTAAGTTTGTGTGTGTGATTTATTTTACTTAATATTATAGTCTCAAGGTGCATTTATTTTCCTACAAATGACTCAAATTTATCTTTATTATGCCAGTGTAGTAGTTCATTGTGTATAAATACAAATATTTTCTTTATTCATTCACCTGCTTATGGACACAGAGGGCACTTTCATGCTTTAACTATTGTGAGTTGAGCTGCTATAAACATGAGTAGATATATGTCACTGTGGCATGATTTCTTTAACTCTTTGGAGAAGATACCTAGAAGGAGAAAGCTGGGTCAAATGGAATTTCTATTTACAGTTTTTGAAGAATCTCCATTCTGATTTCTGTAGTGGTTGTACCTGTTTACATTCCCACCAACATTGTAGAAGGATTTCTTTCACGACATGCAAAGTCTTTAAAGTTAACTTCTGTTTCTGAGGGAAATATGCATTTTATGAAATGTGAAATAATATCCAGAAAGTATTATTACAGTAGCACTACTTAAATTCTGTCAGTCCAGTCTGAATCACTTACCTGGATGGTGAAGGCAGAGTTAATATGACTAAGCCAAGTCATCCCACAAGAGTCAGTGCTAATTGGCAAAGTTGGAGATCTCATCCATGATCAACCTTCTACTGGTGGTGATTTAATTAATCTTTAATCTTTAACTACACACCAGAAATCATAGCTGTAGATTTCTGTGAGCCTACTATCTCTTGTGTTAATGCCCCATCCACTAGAACATTACTTATCCATAGTAGGAATTGAACTCTACCTTCTAGAAATGGGTCACATATTTAAAATATAACCCAATCACTATATTTCTGTCCTATGAAATGATTATGTTAAGGAGTTATTCTTTATAATGCCATTCTCTATGCCTTTTATTGTAGTTTGGGAGAAAATTTTAGGAAGAAATGACACTGGTTCTGAGGTAACCACAGGTTTCTGGTCATCTCCATATACAACTATATAATCTGCATAAAGAGTGAAAAGTGGAACTAAGAGGCCTGAAAAATCATACCTAACTTCTAGAAATTTAAAATATAATTATAAGGGTTTTTTTTCTTTATATACTTTATGGATAGATGTTGAAAGGGAAATGAAAAATACAAGGAAAAGGGAGAGAGGGAGGAAGGAAGGAGAGAGAAAAGGAATACAGGAAGAACTAATGACTGCAAACCACTTGATAATGAATGTGCTAACTGAACACGCATAGACTACTGGGAGAGCAAAGTGGTATCATTCCATTTTCCCATAAAAGACAGTGTCATTCAAAGAAATGAAGGAACAGCCAGGAAGTAACAGAATGAGGACTTAAATCCCAACTCATTTGTACATAAACATCCAATGTCTTCATTTTATTTTAGCCATAATACATGTATTTTTGTTGAAATGTAGTGAAAATGAGAACTGATTTTTGAAATGGTGACTATTTCTTTCTCTTGGAGTCTCTCATAGAATGTGTCCATTCTGTTAGAGAGCCAAAAATAGAGTTGTACAGAATTGTTTCATTTAGTGATTGCATAAGATTGCAAAAATCACTAGCAATTATGAATTTTCTTCCATTTTACTATATTGTTTTTGCTTTCTCTCTAAGTTTCTCACTCTACTTTAAACTTCAAGTTTCAAGCCACCCATGCTAGTTTTCAGACTTGGAACATTTAATTGTACCTAAAAATGGAAGCTATTTGATATGATTTTAAAGTGTTATATATTATCATAAATAAACTATGATATCATTATCTTAAGAAAAGAAGAAAAAATTTCATCATCAAACAGACCATTACATATTAATTTAATCATTGGCTTTAAAACTATAATTATGTAGAAAATTAACCAGTCTTCTTATCTTCTAACAGCCCTTCAAATAGGACAGTTTATCATTCACAGCTCTGAAATTTCCCTTTGGCCACTGATTAAAAGGGATAAAATAGGTGATACAAAATTTGGAAATTGTCTACTCTTCTTAAAGAAAATGCTTACTTCTACTAAATTTCAACTGCATTTAAAGCTATGCCATTTATCACTAAATTATGCATTGTCTTGCCTTTTCTTTATTTCTGTTATAGTTTCATAGACTCCAAAGAAATCTCAGTTTCAGAAGGACAAATGGAAGATGTCTGAAATTTTTAAATTTAATTATATTATCTATCAGTATCTATTTATAAAATCCATCAGATATATTTATATACTCACAGATGTTTTCATATTACAATTACTTTTAAATACTTTAGTTTTATGAACAAAAAGGCTTTAAGCAGAATTTTCAAAAAGTATTAATGTTTGAATGAGAAACAAGGACTTCAAACTGGTTTTAAATTTTCTTCAAATAACTAACTTTTTTACTCTTAACAAAAATAAATCCTCAAAAGGATTTCAATTTCTACTTGAGTAAGATTCTATTATGTTACTACATATTTTCAGAACACTATAGAAAAATTTTTCAAGTATTATGCAAGTAATTATTACACTTTATATTTATATTTTTATGGTATAGTATTCTCTTACAACCAATAGCCATTTTGAATAGAAACTACAGTTGTAAAACTTTTTAAAAATGCATGCACATAATTCTTTTCTTATTCTTAGCGATTATAAAAGTAATTATGAACAAGATTGCTGGTCAGATGTGTGAAGTTCCTGGTTGTTAAAGCTGAAGCTCATAGCCTCTGCTTTAATGAAATATGTCATACAATGCATAGTTCTCTAATATCATTTAACCTATAAATTGGGCTTCTGACCCTTTCATCAGTCAGACAGAGAATACAAAGAATAGAACTCATTATAAATTCATGGAGCTTCTAGAACATGAAGAGATACTGGTTATAATTCATTCATGAGTTATTTTTGGCTTAGGAAAGAAGGTCTTGTGAAAAGAGAGTAAAAGCAAAAGCACATTAAATCACAAAATTCTGTTTGGACTTGGCTGAAGTTTCTCCACAGTTTCAGCTCATCTCTTTCTATCTGAAATTAAGCAACTGTTTTTTTCTCATCATGCTAATGTCAGTATCCCAACCCCAAATCTCCTCTGTAATCCAATAGGCCATACTTCTGACTTCCTCCTACAGACCTGTAACAGAAGGGTCACTGTGATTAAGCCACTGAAGTCAACCACTTGTCCACTTTGGCTCAGTGTGAACACAACGGAGTTTGCCAAATTCTAATGTATTCAGCTGAAACTGTTGCTGGATATGTTAATGATTGATTGGCTATTTTCTATTTCATGTTTGAATTTTCACTTAAGTAATAAGATCTTTTAGATCAAGGATTGTCATCGATTTGATTTATGCCTAACCAGAGCAAGTTAATATACTTAATAATATATATCCCTACTAGGAAAATGATGTTATCATTAAACATATTCAAAAAGAAGTACATTGAGCATTTAATACCCTAGTATAAATCAATCAAAGAAAATATCAAAATGGGAATCTTATTCTAAAAGATAATTTTTTCGGGGGACACCGGGGATTGAACTCAGGACCTTGTGATTGCGAGGCAGGTGGCGGCAGCACCACTGAGCTAAATCCCTGGCCCCCCGAAAGAAAATTTCTTGAATTAGGATAATGACCAGTGTGATGCGAATTACTAAACAATTCAAATAAAAGAGGAAACAATATTGTATTCATCACTTTTAAGAGGAGTATAAAAGCAGGATCGTCTCTTTTCATTGCTGAACCGGCTGGAACAGAGGTTAGGTAGAACTCTTGAAGACATTGGTGTAGGAAAAGATTTTATGAACAAAACCTCAGTTGCCCGTGAACTAGCACAAACAATCAACAAGTGGGATCTATTCTTACTAAAAAGCTTCTGCACAGCAAGAGAAACGACCAACAGAGTGAAGAGACAACCCATAATGTGGGAAAAGTTTTTCACCTGCTGTTCCTCAGACAAAGGTCTACTATCTAGAATCTATAAAGAACTTTAAAAAAAAGCAGACCTCCCAAATTTAAACACCCAATCGCAAAATGGGCATCTGAAATGAATAGGCATTTCTCAGACAAAGAAGTAGAAATAACAAATAAATACATGACAAAATGTTCAACATCACTGGTCATTCGAGAGATGCAAATGAAAACACCACTGATATTCCACCTCACCCCAGAAAGAATGGCTGCTATCATGAAATCAACCAATAACAAATGCTGGCAGGGGTGTGGGGAAAGAAGAACACTGCTCCACTGCTGGTGGGAGTGTAGACTGGTGCAACCACTATGGAAATCAGTATGGAGATACCTTAAAGAACTAGGATTGAAGTCCCATTTGACCCCGCTATTCCCCTGCTAGGTATCTTCCCCAAAGAATTAAAAGAATCATACCACAGTGATATATGTGCTCCCATGCTCATAGTAGCACTGTTTGTGATAGCTAAAACTTGGAAACAGCCCAAATGCCCATCAACTGGAGACTGGATCAAGAAAATGTGGTTTTTTAAAAAATAAAATGGAGTATGACTCAGCCATAAAAAATTAGAAATTAAAAGACATTTATAGCTAAATGGATGCATATTGAGGAGATACTCTTAAGTGAAATAAATAGGACACACACGTAAATACCGAATAATTTCTTTAGTGTGAGAAACTGACAGTGTAAATAAGGACTAAATGGTATAATAGATAATGTGAAATAGGAACAAAAGGGGCAAAGGGGAAGGGGAAGTGGGAGGGGTAGGAGAAAGGAAAGAAGGAAAGGAATTAATATGAGAAAATGAAAAAATGGAAACAAAGTCTTTGTAAATAGGGAGGAATGGAGGGGTTGAAGGGAAGGCAGGGGAATGGGGAAAAAGTAAGAACCAAGAGAGGTTATGTAAAGGTGCAAATTTCCAGTGATGAATGTCATTGTATTGTATATCTAAAATGTACCAATAAAATTAAATTTAAAAAAGACATTTAGCCGAGGATTTAGTTTAGCAGTTCCTCTGCCTGCCTTGAAAGTGCAAGGTCCCTAGTTCAATCCTTGGCATCCTCCCCCCAAAATAAATAAATTACAAAAAACATTTAACGAGAGCTTTGTACCATATCATGGCTAAGTACTTTATGTACATGAATTCATACCATTCTTACAAAATATACTAAAAAATGAAACTGGCAAAGATAGGTTAAAAATATTTCTTACAGGGTCACAAAACATAAAAAGCACAATAGGATTAGCACCAATGAGTTCTCCATCCAGAACTCCCATAGTTAAACACTGAACTGTGTTACCTCCAGGATGAGTTGAGACAAAGGAAAGACACTGTTTTGCCCAAGAAGTAAATGGGGTTGGAAACAAGTACCACTAATTTAGAAGAAATAAAACAGGGTCATGGAGGAATTTAAAAAACCCAGCAACAAGCCTAGTTGATATCTCATAAACCAGAGCAAATGTGGGTGTAATATAGAAGGAAAGTGAAAAATGATTTTTAAAAACAGAGACATTTACTATTCAATGTATTTTAAAACTTTAGTAGATGTGTTCTACCCATAGGATCACTTAACAATCACAAAGCCAGTGACAAAGGGTATCGTACATGGGAATCATGCAAGAAACCAAACTTACTCAGGGAGACACATGTTAACTTTTCTTTAAAATTGAGTATTTTCTAAATTAATTCATTCAACAAATTAGTATTCAGGATCTACTCTGTGTCAGAGAAGAGAAAATTCAATAAAACAAACAAAAATTCCTGTGCTCATGAGGTTAACATTTTTATGGGCTTACATTCTGCTTCACCATCGACTCCTATCAATCTTAAACAATGGTGATTCCCAATCTTGTCTTTTTATATATACTAAAATCAACATAAAATGAAAGTTTCAGGTGGGAATTTCTTTGAATTTATCTAAATATTATTTTTTTTACTAACCTACTTGGGCTATACTGTTTCTGGGATTAGATGTTGAAGAACAATACTTACTGTTTCCAGCCAGAATATTACCTTTATTTAAGGGTTTAAATTACCTTTATTTAAGATCACTTTCAAGGAAGGTAGAAGAAATTTCATCAATGTTGTTGTCTCTGATCTTAATCTTCAAATCTACTTCCCCAAAACACGAAACTCTAAATCCTGCTGACTTTCTCCTAAAGAAACCACTTTTACTTTTCTCAAAAAAAAAAAATCTCATCAGTTATTCCTGTAATTTATTTAAATGCAAAGTATAATACCAATCATACAGTGTTGCAATCACACAAGATAACAAAATAGATGACCTACAAGATTATATTTAAATTTTAAAAACCTGATAATGCTAAGAACAAATTAAGCCTCTCACATGAAAAAGTGAGGTTCTAGGGAAGGATTGTTTATAGAAATAAAAATGTTTGCTAATTCCCTGTAACACAATTCATACATTCATTTATTTTGCCTGAGTAAAAAGAAAGGATATAGACAATTTTTAAAAAATATATTATTTTATAAGCAATTGTATATTGGTAATTGACCACTGAGAATATTTTATTTACATGACAATTTAAAAGTTTTGTGAAAATACAATAATCTAAAATCAGCTTAAACTTTTGGTTTATGTGACTCATAATATGAAGACCCTTAGAGACTCATGTAATTTCAGTAAAAGAAAAAGTGTTCCACACAACCTTCTTGCCCTCATGGGTTTGCACTTGAGGTTCAGGGAAACAAGCATTTTTTAAAAATGTGATTGCTGTTTAGATCAACACCAGCACTAAGGTAAAGAAACAGGTACAAAACACACAGGGAAAAAGTGATAGAGATAGAAAATCAGATCCAGAGGTGAGCAAGAGAATAAAAGGCCAACAAAAACTTGGCCTTTGGGAGTTTGATCTTAAATACAAGGAACTGAGGACTCTGTATGATTTCTATTATGTGTATGCTCCCTAACACTACTGAATTCCTAGCAATAGCACCCCCTTCTGCCAAGTCCTAAATGCCACTGAATTATGGGCTGCATGGAAACCCTTGGGAGGAATGGACAGGGATTTGGACAGGTAGGAAGCCTGAGGAACAGCCAGTAGGTGAGGCAAGGCATGGCTCGCCCAGAAAATGTAAAGAGAGAGACATAAGCAGGTGCAGGGATTGCAGAGGCAAGGGCATAGAGACTGAGGTAGCCCCACTGAAGATGAGTGAGAGACTGGATGTTTGACCAGTCCCACTGTGCCCTTTCTCCATCTGCTACAACTGAAGTTGTCCAATTATAAAACAGAGGCAAAAACCTCCAATTAGTCACACCCATTAGAGTGTAGCTGCAACCCAGCAGAGCTCTGCATGCAGGAAAAAAGAAAAACAGGGATAGCAGTCAGTCAGGGAACCCTGGCCCCAGACTGAGTCCCTTCACACGCTAGTAGACAAGTGAACCAATGGGCAGGAACCAGATCAAGCACCAGTCAACCCATCCAACCTCCACAGAAGATTGGATCTCAGGTCTTTGCAAGACAAACACTTGTCTATTGTTGAACTAATGGGGAAGAGCACACTAGATGAGTTCTGACAGCAGTATAACTAGGACTGAGTGGACACTTTTGTGCTTTTGTTTGTGCATTGTATTGTTCTTTTCTTTTTTTCCTTTCATTTAGTATATATTATGGAAATATTTGTATATGTGAAATAGTCAATAAGAATTAATTAGTATTTTAGTTTAGATAATATCTTCCATGGTCATGTCAGGTTAAACCTCAACAAAAATTGTGTATAGAAGATTCAAACACAGTCTTCCTATCAGAATATTAACTGGTTCTGACCTTGTTACAGCTTCCCCAAATTTCCACTTATGTTTCCTTCCCTCTTCTTTCATTTTCTCATCTTCACAAATAACCAGTCAAACTCCCTCTACTGCCACCCCATTACAAACACAAAAATAATATCACCAAAGTCCTATTGACTTTCTTTCTTTTATTTACTCATATCTTTTCTTCTCCCCTTTTTTCTTCTTCCATTTCTTTTGCCTTTCTCCTTCCCCAGTTTTCTACATCTGAGTCTACTCATTGTCACTACTATTTCATTTTCTTCCTGGGTTATCGAAAGAAGTATAAAGTTGTTAAAACAACTTTTTAATTATAAGACTGATATACATTTAGTTCTGTAGATGCTGATATAAACAATAGTAATTCCCTCCTTTCCACATTGTGATTGAGACTGATCCTATCATGTTGAGAAGGTTGAAGAGGTGTATAAACACCAAAACATAACCAAAGCCATAACAAGCAGCCATAAAATAACCATAGAGATCTCCACAGAAAAGACAGCATTTTTCTATTGGAAATGATCCTCTGGCCTCAGCACAAACACTAGACATATGAGAACACAAGGCAACACGATGTCTCCACAAACTCTTAACTCTTGAAAGCTTATCTCACGAGCACTGAAGTAGAGTAAATTATAGGCAAAGGACTCAAAACACAAATGGTTAAGCATGTTCAAAAAGATCAAAGAGAAACAACAAATAAGATGTAAATAAACAGATAAGAAACTTAATAAAAACAGAGCTATAAATCTGAGAAAAGATTGTCAAAACTTGAAGACAAGATTAATACAGTAGATCATGTATGCAGTAATACTGTAAAAACAACAAGATATCATAAAAGCTGGATCAGACAGCTACTAGACGAATAAGAATTAAAATAGTTAGAGATAATTTGAAATAGGAAAAGTTCCAAAGGTGTAGGGGTGGTGGGAGGGGACAGGGAAAGGAAAGAAGGGAAAGGAAAAATTATGAGAAAAGAAAAAAATGGAAACAAAATCTATGTAAATAGAGAAGGTTTGAGGGGGTGAAGGGTGCACAGGTAATAGGGAAAAAAATAAGATAAGATACATCATGTGCAGGTACAAGCACCCAATGATAAATGTAAACACATTGTATACCTAAAATGTACCAATAAAAGAATTTTAAAAAGAGAGAGAGGTTAGAACATACCACAGGTATAATTTATTCACTAAAATTATAGTAGGAAAAAGTTCAAGTCTAGAGAAAGAATTCAATAGTAAAGTAAATGAATCATATAAAACTCTAAATAACCAAAACCCCTCCCCCAAAACACCTCTCCATGACATATGGTAGTCAAAGTCCCAGAAATTCAGCAAAAAGAGAGAACACTAAAATATTTTAGAACAAAACATCCAGTAACTTATTAAGACAAGCCTATACGAATAACAGCAGAGTTCTTGCTACAAACCTTAAATGCCAGAAGAGCTTGGAGCAAAATTTTTAAAGCCCTAAAACAGTTGCCAACCCAAATTATTATATTCTGTAAAATGATCTATCAAAATTGAATGAGAAGTAATTTTGATGACAAATAAAATACAAAGAAAATCATGAGCAGAAAGGCAGCATTGTAGAAAGCACTCAAAGGAATCCTAGACAGAGAATATGAGGCTAACTTCAACAAAGAGCCTAAGGGAAGAAGTAACTGAGATAATAGCTTTTTTAAAAATGGAAAGGAAAAAGTAATCAGCAATGGAAAAATAATGCAATGATAAAATTCAGTAAATACCTTTTAATAGCAACAATCAACGGAAATGGTTTTAACTCCCCAGTCAAAAGACACAGTCTGGCAGATTGGACCAAAAAACAAAACTCAACCATGTTTTACCAGAGAGAGACACATCCTAACCACAGACACATAGAGACTGAAAATCAAATGACAGAATATGGCACTCCATGAAACAAGATCTTGAAAGGAAGGAGAAATACCTATTATAATTATGACAAAGTGGATTTCAAACCAAAACTAATGAGAAGAGACAAAGAAGCCCACTAATGCTGGTAGAAGAAACAATTCAACAAGAAGAGATAACAATTTTGAACATATCTGCACTGAATGTTGGTACAAACAATTTCAAAAAATGAAAACTATGGGACATATAACAAAAGATAGGAACCAATATAATCATAGTAGAGGTTTCAATACCCCTGTCTTACAAGTAAGTTAATCAAAGAAAGAATCAACAAAAAAAAATCAGTTGAAACACACCTTAAATCAAATGGACTTAACCAATATTTACAGTGTTTCATTCAACAACAACAAAATACACATTTTTCTTAGCAGCATACAGAACTTCCTACAAGATAGGTCATATCTAGGCCATAAAGCATGCTTAAGTAAATACAAAATAATTTAAACAATCTCTTGGATACTGTCATATTATACTAGATATCAACAGCAAAAGAAACAACAGAAACTACGAAAACAAATAAAAATTAAATAATACATCTTGAATGATCAGTGAGTCACAGAAGAAATGAGGTAACAAATTGAAAAGTTCCTGAAATCCAATGAAAATAGAACAACATACAAAACGTACGGGACACAATGAAAGCAGTTCTAAAAGGGAACTGCTATGAATGTCCACATTTTAAAAAATGATCCCAAATATATAATCTATGGATTAATCTCAAAGTCAGAAAAACAAGATCAATCCAAATCCAAAATTTGTAGAAGGAAAGAAATTGTAAAGATCAGATGAGAAATTAATGAAATTGAGACTAAATTTTTAAAAAATACAAAGGGTCCATGAATCAAAGAGTTGTCACTTTGAAAGGATAAAAAGATGATAGTTTACCAAAAAGATTAATAAATTTACCAAAAGAAGGAAAGAAAAGATTATTTCAATAAAATTTGGAATGAAAAAGTTGAACCCACAATGTACACTGTCAGGGTCCAGAGGATTATAATAAACTATATTGAAAATATATATTCCAATAAATCAGGGAATTAAAAACAGAAAATTCCTAGACACATATTAATTAGCAAAATTGAACCCAGAAAACACAAAAACTCTAAATAGATTAACAATAAACAATGACACAGAAGCAGCATGGATGTTATGGCTTATATCTAGATATCCCTAAAAAGCCTCATGTGGTCAGAGATGTGGGTTTTCAGAGGTGGCTGGATTAGGGTGTGAATGTGGATTAAGACTGTGATACTAAATGTGTGGATAATGGAAGCCCCACCTGGGTAAGGGTGGCACCAATCAATAGGCTTGTAGCCTGGATGGTACATAAAGGGACAGAAAGAAGACAGACCTGCTGCTGCTGCCGCTGCTGCTGCTGCTTGGGGCTCATTGCCTTCTGCCTGCCACTCCACAGACTATGTGATGCCTCTCTGCCATGCCACCCTGCCTTGGGGCCAGAGGGACTATGTACTGAAATCTCCACACACTGTGCGCTGAATTCCTCCTTTAACTTCTAGTGTTGGGTATTTTGTCTCAGCAACAAGAAAAATAACTACATATCTAACTACATAACAACATATCTAAAAGTTGTTACCTTGACTTAGTACAATTGTCAGCCTGGTTAATCCGGTTTTCAACTTGTATTTTTAATAATTAACTATATAAGGTCTTATAAACAGATGAATCTAAAGCTGGAAAAATAAAAGAGGGGATGGAGGGAAGGGAAAAATGTGTTATAAACATGTAGCAATTCCCTACAATGAATGTAATCATTGCGTATTGCAAACATGTACAAATAAAAGTTTAAAAAAACACACAAACTATCAACTCAGAAGAGCCTAGGACCCAATGGATTCACCTCTGAAATTTACCACAAATTCAGGGAATAAATACTTTTCAGACTACCAATATGCTTCAAATTTTTCTATTAAATTGAAAGTGAAGGAAAATGTCAAACTCACTCTTTGTAGGTAGCATTACCCTGAAAACTGGAAAAGAACTCAAAGAAAAAAGAAAACCACAAGTCGATTTCCTTAATGAACATAAATGTTAAAATTCTCAATAAGATGCAAACAGAATGAAACAAATCCTTAAGAAGATTGTGCATTATGATCAAGTTGGCTTCATTCCAGTGTGTTCAAGGATTGTTCACTATACAAAAGTTAATAAATATATAAACCACAATAAGGGACTAAGGATTAAAAAATTACATGATCATCCCAAGAGATGCAGAATAATCTTTTGACAAACTCGAGCATCTATTAATGATAAAAAGCCTGATGAAAATAGGTATAAAAAGTTGTTACCTCAAACTGATAAGTTATTTATGATGAGCCCACACTAAAGCATCCATTAAAATGAGGAACAAAACAAGGGATCTACTCTCACCACTCCTGTTCAATATAGTAAGCCTCAAAACATTAGCCACAGCAATCAAGCCAAATAACAAAATAAGAGGAATATAAATAGGAAAGGTGGAAGTCAAATCATCCTTATTTGAAGATGACATGACACTTTACCTAAAAGATCCCCAAAACTACAACAGATGACCCTCAGAACTAACAAACTTAACAAAGTGGCAGGAAATAAAACCAACATTGAAAAATCTATAGAGTTTCTGTACAGCAGTTATCAACTCATCAAAAAAGAAACTAGGAAAACAATCCCATTCTTGGTAGCTTCCAAAAAATTTCAAGGTCACCAAATTACCTACCAAAGGAAGTGAAAGACCTCTATTACTACAACTGTAATACTCTGAAATAAAAGAGACTGAGGAGGCCATTGGGAAATGGAAAAGCTTCCCCTGTTCCTGGATGGGCAGAACCAATACTGTTAAACTAGTCATATATACATACATACATACATATATATATATATATATATATGCAATATATATAAATGCAATAAATGTAAAAATATTTATATATGAATATATGTAAATATATAAAAATATATTTGTATGTGTAAATGTATATATTTATATATGTAAACATATATAAAATATGTAAACATATAAATATATTTATATAAATCCAAATGTATAAATAAAATATATAAATGAATATGTATCTATAAATATTTATATATAAATGCAATACATAAAAATGTTTTTACTTGCATTTCTCTAATGCAATTGCATTAGAGAAATGCAAGTAAAAACAACACTGAGAATCCATCTTACTCCAATAAGAAAAGCTATCTTCAAGGACCCACCCCCCCAAAATGCACGTGAAATGTGGATAAATATGAACTCTCCTATATTGCTATTGGAAATGTAAACTAGAATACTACTATGGGAATCAGTAGGAAGATTCCTCAAAAAAACTAAAAATAGAAATTCCATTTGACAAGCTATACATCTACTTTGAGTCTTTCCAAAAGAGTTAAGTCATCATATTCAGTGATACATGCATATCTATGTTTATAGCAGTATAATTCACAACAGCTAAATTATGTAAGTGGGCTTTATGTCTGTCCATCAACAGATGAATAAATGAAGAAAATGTGACCTATATACACAACAGAGTACTACAGAGACATGAAGAATGACACATTTGAGTCAGCCATGGGAAAATGGATGGATCTGATACAGCAATGCTAAGTGAAAGAAATCAGACTTGGAACAGTCAATATTACATTGTATCTCTTATATAAGAAACCCCAAATATAAATAACGTGAAGAGCAAAGTAAAAGAGAGATGGTAGGATACAGGATGGCAGACTAAGGAGATGGGAAGGGTTACTGTGGATAGGGGGCCAGTGGGGTGAGGGAAGGTGGTCTAAAAAGGATCAACATGTGATGGATGTAATTATCACTAACATATATTTACAATAAAAATTAAAACTTTAAAAAGTGACTATTTCAGACATTTCTGGGTTTTCAAATTAGTTGAAAACTCTCTAAATATTTAACTTGAAGTTTCTCTGCATCTTTACTTCCCTTTCTTTCATATCTGTGTTCTCCAAGCTTAGCCATCCACCTCGGCTCTGATCCAGACTTCACCATCTCGCCCAAATCCATTCCCACCTCTTAATTAGAAACACATTTCCTCTACTTTCTCTGAAAAATAGTACCATAAAACTTTTCTCCAATTTTAGATTCCCTGTAGTTCTCTCTTCTATTTGCCTCCTCTTATGCTTCTTTTTAACTATTGCATTTTAGTGATCCAGAATAATGAAGTCCATTTTGGTGTATAAGTACACACATATATTTTGATTATTTTCACCTCTATTACCCTCTCTCCCTTATGCTTTTAAACTACAGGTATTTCTTTAAATATAGTTCATATACAACTGCCTCCACTACATTACTACCCACTTACCTTGTAAATCTGATTTTGCTCTGCTACTCTATTGACTCAGACATTACCATGTAGCAGTTCACTACTACTTCTTTGTTTTCATTGTTCTTAAAATCTTCTTGCTAATAGATTTTGATGTATCAGTGCTGAAACTGCATCTCATTTGCTTCATGAGAGTCTAAAATTCCCCTTAGTATGCAAGTGAAATATAACTTTTCATGAAACATGCTATCCTCCCCTGACTTAGAATTGTTTTACCATTGTGCTTTTTTATGAAATAAGCTGTGCTTTTTATGTGGCACAAACTCTACTTCAAGTTATGACAAGACAAATCTATCAAATACACAATATCAACGCATAAGCTCCAGGATAGGGAAATGCCTTTTATATTCACTGTTAGGTTTCTAGCATAGTTACACATGACATAGTAAATAGCAATCCAATAAACGCTTTTCTATCTGAAAGACACTCCAGGGATCATCTGTTCCAATATACCTTGGGCTTCCTCATATTCTTAGAAAAAAATACTGATAATCTGGCATACTGGAGCTTACTCCAATGTCGAGTTCTACATTCACTTCCTGACTCTAGTACATTACTGAATTGTCACTGAATCTTCTTTTTCAAGGTATCTTAAGAAAAATAATGTCATGCTAAATTAAGAAAAGCAATTATGACTTGTGGAATGTAAGGAATCATGAATTGGTTAATATATTATTCAACACTTTATATTTTTACTCTTACATATGCTTTTCTCTAAGATCTTATTCATGTAATTTAAGTACATCCCTAAGCACATACATTTTTCACTGGGTCATACTCATTTTAGAGAAGTACTTATAGAACAATTCATTTGAATATGTGTTAAAGTTTTCCAATAGTATGAAAATTAAGGTCCCCCAGACATGACATTATACCTAGAGTAACATACAAAGCTGTCATTTGTTCAAAAACTAAACCTTGCCCATTCAGAAGTAAAAAATGGAGACAGTCAACTTTAATATTACTTGGAGTCACCTTTTGTCAGCATAATCTATAACACCTAATTTTATGAGTTTGTAATGCCTCAAATGCGAGTTCCCACTCATCCCACTACAATTTGTTGACTGTCTTTCCATTGTAGATTTCAAAGGATAAAAATAAACTCTGTAGCTTGAAGTTTATAAAATTGTGAGAGGGCAATAATAATAGTAAACACCTGGGCTCTAGCTTTCACATTTAAACATGGAGATAAAATTTCAGTTCCGCCTGGCTTGTGGCATGCTTGAGTCTGACAAGCAGTGAATGCACTCTATAAAATACAAATAATGACACAAATCCTAATAATCCTATACGTACTACACAATAGCAAATTATTAAAGATAAAAATGTGAAAAAACAGTGAGGCCTGTGGGGGATTAGAGAGGGAGAAATCAATTTGGAGCAGAGAGCTAGAGAATTCCTTAAGAAGGAAGTTGTTTCTCTTATAATCACCTCTGCCACCTCATATCTAGTCTTGGAAAAGCACCTGCACTTTGTCTGGTGGAACCTAATCTCTTCCTCCTCTAATTTACTGCACCACCAAACCAAGTTCTTCCTGTGGTCTTCACAATACTTTTGTCTAGCACCTTCCAACACTTCCAGTGTCCCAGAAGAAGCAATCTAAATTCTGTATTTGGAGGCATTTCAGCTTATCACTACTCAGTCTCCTTAATTGTCCACTCTGACTAAACTCCTATAGCAACAACTGTTTACATCATTAATTTGCTAATTTATTTTTATTTGTTATAGCAAAGATTTACTGTGCCTCATTTGGCAATTAATCATGTAATGTAAAATGCAATTTCTTGTGGCATCTGTCTCCTGTTGCATCAAACTGTTATTTATATCTTCCTCCACCTAATATACTTTCCTTTTTTTGTCTCCCAGTCAGACATGAATGGCCATTAAAAATTGACATTGTTTAATATTTTTCTCTCCACAGCCAACCCCCAGAGTCATGCATATGATTTTGCTTCCATTTATTGATGAAAAATTCTGTGAAGTACATCCCTTCCTAACAGAGATGATAAACAGCTCCTGTCTATGAAAATAAAAAATATTTGATATTAGCAATTCTGTCCTGTGCCTGTTACATCTTCTTTCAGGGTTGAAGGGTATATTTCCTCAGGTGGTAAAAAGGTTCTCAGCTGATGTTCCCAGGAATTGCCTCAGAGAAGAGGCACTTGCCCAAAGCACCTCTCCTTCCCAGGGCAACTCACATCCAATAACTAAGTCAGTGAAGGGCTCCAAAACCCAGCTTCGTCACTCCAAGTGTGATAACTCTAAAGGCCATGGCAGCATTACAGCAACCCTGAATGGTTAGCAGACTCTATTTTATGACTTCACAGTAGCCAAATCTCACTTTGCTCAATCCTACTTCTTTCATCCTCCCCACAAAAATTTTGGCACACTAATACCCATTTTAAAAGGATATTTTGCTTCCCTAGGTGCCCAAATACTGGCTGAAAATATGAAATAAGTACACATAGAAACAAAGCCTACTGGCTTTCCCCTTTTCACTTGCTTCCCAGAATCTCAAAGATAAGCTTAATGCTCAGTCAAAATTAGATTTTATTTTTGGTGTATAGTCATCCTCCCCTCTCATGATTCATTGTTAACAGTAAAATTAACAGTAGATAACACTATTAATCCACTTATTTTTTAACAAGTGTGTCCCTTTATTATCAGAAAAGACATA